>NC_068359.1:100110527-100118646 GCF_020536995.1 Dreissena polymorpha | reverse complement strand
CGATGCGCGCGCAAAAACTCTATCGAGTCGGAATCGGAAGCGTACGATAATCCCGGGTCTAATTCGCGGGCGCCTGGTGTGACTTTCAATGATAATCCAAGTACAAATCGAATTTCAGAGAGGCTCAGAGCGTTAGTGTTCCGGCCCTGAATGACGTAATTGTTGACGAAAGTTGATGATGTAATCTGGCAAAATATCGTAATAGGTAAATAATTAACGTTCAATAAGTTTAACTGCTTTTCGCGAGAGATTCTTTAGCGTTGTAACGAACTTCATATATTTTGTTTTGCAGGTCAAGCATGCACAGTTTTGACGAATATTAGCAACATAACCTTTTATGTAAAGAAGTAATTAAGTTTTACTAAAATATATGCGTTATATGGAGTTGTAATAAACAGTCTGTGCCTGTCTTTCACGTGAATATGCGTGTACTGTTTGTAAATGAAATGGTCCGTGTTTTGCCCCCTCCCCGACAAAAAAAACCTTGCAATATTTAATCCGTATACGTATCTTTGTCATGTATATTATTTTGTCTTCGCGAAAAAAACATTTATGGAAATATCCCTTCAGAGGAAAGAAACCCATTTGCAAGCGATTTGTATAAAAAACGAATTCCAAAATTCAATGTTTGATACATATCCGCTTAGTGTCTTCCCATGTAATTCGCCGCCGCGTTCTTTCGTTTCCATATATTTTGTACCCGCTTTCATTTATGAGCGTGTTTGTCAGGATACTCTGATATTAATTGTAGTTTAGCTGCCTATTTAAGTAATGTATACATATTACTAATAGTTTACGGACATTGTATTCATGTGTGTTGTTTTAGTTAAGTGTTAATATTAACGCATATGTTAGATTTAGTTTGGGTATATTTAAGAATAAGTTCATATTTAAAGGAGCAATAAGTTTGAAATGTCATCCTTTCCCCACAGCATTTCTCACACTATCTATTCGGAAATGTGATCTAATTAATTGTGTATACAGATTTGTTCCCGAACAAAAATAATACACAACATGCATACACATCATTTGTTTCAATAATTCATTGATGAAAAACTCTCAAATAAAACACACTCTTTTCCATCAGACGAATACTTATATAGAGAGGGATTTTTTAATAAGGAAAATAACTCTAATAATCGAATATTGTGCATATGTCGTTTCGTTTTGTGCATTTTTCATTATACCTTCTATATTAATCAGTCAAAAAGACATAATTTTCCTACGTGCAATACCATTTAGTTCTTTCCATAAGACAATTTGTTATATATGTTTTGCGAAATTGTTCGTCATGAACAAACTTGTGTATAAAACACGTCGTTTTATAAAATAAAATCGTCACTAGTATATGTGCATTAGTCAAGTTGGTATGTTTGTTTTCCGAGTTTGTCTATGCTTGTACGATTATCATTAGTGAATAATTATATCTCGAATTGTTCTATGCATAATTATTATCATCCATGTCATCACACTTGTGTATTTTGTATTGACTAAAAGTCAAATGTATGCTTAAAAGCTAATAAATGTTGTTGTTGTTTTTGCTAATTTTATACTGTCATGTAGAGACATCGTTACCTTATGTATATTTGTCAGAAAATTATGCTTTTTTCTAAACAATTAATTTTGTGTTAATTTCACTCAATTTATATAAACATTGTTTTGTTCTGTAAATTTGTAATTATTTCACTTTGATTGATTAAGTTGTTCTGTTTCAAAGCATATTCTGTCATTAGACTGATCGTTTTGTGCTGTATTTTTGCCATACTGTTATATGGACGCATCAGTTGCTTACACCAAGTACAGTTTGCCATAAGCATGTTGTACCATAATTATAGTATGTTTGATTATCAGGTAATTCTTTTTTTCTCTCATGTAAACCCTTCGTTTCGTTCTGTAAATGTGGCATCACGACATTTCTAAATTTTCAGATAGGTATGTGCTTGGTCTGCCAGTTCGTGTTAAAACCCGGGGGGGGGGGATGTAACTTCCTATATACGGGTATATAGGGATGTGCCGATTTTATGGGGTGTGGTTTTCGACTAAAATTATAGATATGGGTATGGTTTTGAGCATTTTAGTGTAGATATGGGTATTGAAATCAGAAATTTGCTTGTATATAAATGCATATTGATTTGAAAGTATCAGTATCAACATGGGTATGATAAATGTCATTCTTGTATATAAATGGGTATCAAAAAGTAAATTTCAATAAGAATACTGTATTGATATGAAAGAGATTAAAATTCTAGTATGAAATGTGTCCACTTTATCAAATTCTAGAATTTTAAATGGGTCCAGTTTATCAAACTTCTTGTATTGAAATCTGTCCACTTTCTCAATGGTATCGTATACAAATGGGTATGCTTTTTCAAAAATCTTGTATCAAAATGGGTCTACTTTATCAGAGTTCCGATATAAAAATGGGTCACATTTCGGAAGTCTCAGCGGGACACCCCTACCCTAAAATTTGGGAAGTTACCCCCCGGGTGTTAGAACCTCGTTTTATTTTGTACATTCGTTATAATGATGTGTACATGTATCCAGATGATCAACAATACGCACATTTTGCCATGCACGTGTCTGTTTTTCACTGGGTTCTGTGCTAATGTCACAGATACATATCGTGTCGTTATGTAAAGTTGTCTTTATGTTATGTGCATTTATGAAGTTGGTCATTACTTACTTTATAATATCATGTCGAATCAACGTGATGTTCATCATACTTACCGTAACCGGTATGGCGTGTATATATGCGAAAGAACACTGTACCTGCACTGTACTTGCAGCAATATGTGTTTTTACATACAACATATCGTTTTATGCATGCGTCATTATGTTTTGTGCATCATTTCGTTAAGTGCTGATCTTAAAATATTGTGTAATTGGTCCATGAGTAGGATAATTTCTAATTGGCAAAACCCACATTGACACCAACAATTATACAAGCACGATTTAGGGTCATTAAAAAATAATGAAGGTTGTTATTGTTTCAATCAAAATTAAATCCAATTATCCATCAACATTGCATAATGGCTTTTGAGTCTATGAAACCAGTCGAGTGGAATTTCTGTTCTATATTTAATTAGCCTTAAAGATTTTTTTATATATTTTTTTCAGAGATAAATACAATACCCAGGTATCTATTAAATAAAGGGAACATTTTATTGGTTTGTTTCATGGACAGTTTTATTAGTTTGGACTGAAACCAAACCACAAAAGTTATTTACTTATTTTATTTTCAGAAATAGCCTCCATAAAAAAGAAACATATTTGGCCAACTATTGAAAGTATAAAACACATCACATTGGCATTTATTAGTTTTATATGTTTTATTCGTGTTTCAAAAGCAAATAATGTCCATCTGCACCCGATGGTGTTATTATATTAATGGAACAATAACAAGAAGATTTATGCTTGTATTATATAGCGACACATTTTGCTCGCTGTGTCCATTTTCCGGCGTTTCTTGTTTCATCGTCCAAGATATTATAAAATCTGATTCCAAAGGCTTCGAATACCCGCAGCGAAAACGTTTTTATTAAAACTTGTTTTCTATCATAATAGATTTTTTTAAATATTTCAAGGCTTGTTTGGAAATACAAGTCAAGGAAGGAAATGTAATATTGATCTAAATCGACCCTAACCGTATAATGGCACTCTTACGGATTATAGTCGCCCGGCCCAGCTCTGGCGTATTTTATTCTGGAAGTAACATACCCCTACACCTCTCGATTACTATGCAGCAAGGATTTTAGGCCAATACAGTTACACACTATGTTTTTATGAGTATTAATTGGAAGCCAATATGGTAAAAGATTATCTTTATTTTTCAGAGCTCAGTATTTTTTAAGCATGGACCTAAAAGGACCTTTTCACAGATTTTGACATGTATTGAAGTTTGTCATTAAATGCTTTATGTTGATAATTGTAAACAATGACTCTAAAAAGCTTGAGTAACAAAACAAAGACAATTATTCAATCGTTTCGCGTTGCAACAATTAATTATTTTCAGGTTTTAAATCTTCAAAATACGCATATAATGGATATTTCAGAGCATAGTAAATGTTCAGTATTACTGTCTCATCAGGAATATCAAAGAAACTTTGCGAATCTGAAACAATGTTTTTAAATAATGTTGTCAATTTACCAAAACGTGAAAAGGTCCCTTAACGACCAACACATTATCAGCCTACGCTACCCTTTCTAACTGTTAGTAAGTACGTATGCATATGCTTTTGAAATCTACACAGCAACAGACCTGTTCCCTCTAAACAATGTGGGTATGTACGAGTATAGATTTCAAGCCAGCATAGAAACAGACCTCCCCCTACATATTTATAACTAGGTAATTATGAAGCTTTCATTCCAAGCTAAAATAGTAACTCACTTAGTTACCTCACCACAGCTAAGTGTTCGTTCGTGAAGCAAGGACTCTCACGACGGTAACATACTATTTTTATCAAACAGCATAAATATGAAGTAGTTGTGGTGGCATTCGTAGAAGCAAAAGATGATAATGTATCGATGAATAAAACATGACAACATTTCATTAAAACTTGCGGACTGCACAGGCTCATCTGTGACGATACTTTCCGCACATGCATTTAACCCGTTTTTTTGACAGAGCACGGCTCATATGTTAACCAGATATTGTTAACGAACATTTGACAACGTTTCATGAAAACTTACAAACCGGTAAGCAAACTTTGTTTCAGCGAAATTAAAAAAAAAACTTTTCATGTTTTTTCTGCATGTTTGCATGTTTTTTGGCGATCATTGCAGCGTTTCTTATTAAGAAATTGGTACTTTAATAACTCTACTTGAATGCACAATACATATTTAGCTAAAATAGTACAATAAAGGTTATTCGACACAAACGTAAACAACTTCTCTGAACGGCATATTCATGATACATGGACAAAAGTTCAATCGTTTTCGCGAATTTTGTTTTTATTGTTACATGAAAAAATATAATGTTCATAAAGCTGAAGTTTAGCTGAGGGGTTAGTTAAATAGTATCCAAAAACTGTTTTTAGATCTTTTAAACAATTATAATTAGAGGCAAACATAACTCGACTTCACTTTTACACACGAATACGATAATTATATTATTAATACCATCAGTATTGGTCGCGTGTTTGTAATTATCATATTTTTAAACTTTAATGATAAGCTTACCTTGATTGAAAAATTAAAATGGTGTAAGCGCCGTACACATCCGGTATATTCCCAAATAGGTTGATTGCACAATGGCCATACGTCGTTTTTTTTATTGCTGTCTAATGCACATAGCACGGTCAACAACATGCAATAATTATCAACCAAATATCAGTTAACTGACTGTCCATTACTTCCAGTATACAAGTGCTGACGTCTCAATCGGTAATTTAAATTATATTTTTCACATCAAACAAAGAAAAACAAATAAGCATAACAATATGTTGCGTCGGCATCTGTTATGAACCCATTACTAAGCGCAAATATGAATGAAATTGTTGAAGACAATACTTTTTTGTTCGAAAATGCTTAATTACAATATTACAATTAACTTTAAAGTAATATCATTTACCAACATCAACCCAAGATGCAGATTTTAAACCTTCAAAATGCAAGAATATAAAGAAATACGCACTTTTAAAAACATCTTTACAATTAATTGATACATTCAAAAGTCGGTGCTATTCACAGCCCTCTATCACGCGTAGAAGAATATATCTAAACACTAGAGAATCGGTTATCTGAGACTGCTAAAACGATGACGGCATGGTTTTTCTTTATCAGAAGAAATATCAATATGTAATGTTCTTTTTCATAGGATTATGTACAAAGATATTAATTTAGCTTGTTTTCATAGAGATAGACATTAAATTAAAGTTTTAGTTCTTTAAAACAGAAACACAATTATAGATTTGAAGGGACTTTTCAACATATAGAAGCATGCTTTAAGGTGTTTCAAAAAATGCATTAATTTTTAAGACTTTCACAATGGATCTGTTGAGCTCCATGAACCACAAACCTAGAATTTAAGAAAAAAAGAAAACAAGTCAATTAAATAAATTCCGTCGCTTCGCGTATGATTTATATCAAACATTACGTTAATCAAATTTTCATTTCGAGTGGACCGAGATGCCCCCATGTGGCCATCGCTGGCCTATGAGTTGTAAAAAAGTCTACGTTATTAAGTGCGGGATACAAAAGACGACGACCCAAGTATTTTAATGCCCTGTGTGACTTTGTGAACTGCGTCATACGGAAATGAAATGAAATGAATATAAGCGGCGTGGGGGTGGAGGCTCGAACCCGCGATACTTAAGTATTTGCACAAGAGTGATAGCACTTGATTACGGAGCGGTTTCAACTCAAACAATGTTTTGCATTTATACGGAAATATTATGATCGCTTAAAGTTAGAGCGAGGTTTAAATATTGAACACAAAGCGAAACAGAAATACTCTAAACTAGTTATATACACATTAGAACTCTATACTCAGCTGTGAAAACCACAACAGAAATACGTATGCACTATTCTCAAATGTACCAAACACTAAACACTTCTTCCTTAGTATAAAATTTATGCTCTAGTTAAGGATTTCTCTGGCTCAGAAATAAACAGCATTTCCACAGCGTAAATCAGTATAAAGCCGTATTCGGAGAAGTATATCGCAGAGTTCTACGTAGAAGATGGGGAAGTATATTAGATTATTTCGTTGTTCACTCTCTAAAATGATCAACAACATTTACTTGAAGACACTACTCCCTCTATGTGCACCTGAAATGACTTTATTTTTAAATAATCTGTGTGTATGTGGTAGGAAAAAAAGTTTTGTGCTGCAAATTCACAGTTTTTATTTAAGGTTTGAGAGTGCATGATGAGACCTTGGCATTTGGCAGTATATTTTTCAACTTGAAAGCAGCCGTTAAAAAGAATGCCAAACACAGTGGCCGTTTGTTGATTCGGATCGAGTTCTTACATACGTATCAAATGACCTATGTTTTTAATTATGTAAATCATTTCGGCTTGGAGAAAAAATGTATTGTTTAATTGGTCGTAATGCATTGTCACGTTACGAATATTTGAGGCATTGGTGTTCTAGTACTCGCTCGTGTGCTTAGGTGTACCTGGAATAGCTCTTTTCGGCTTTGCGAATATTTTACTATATGTTGCACTGGAAAACCTACGGTTCGGAAAACCGAGAGTTTATTTGGCCCATTGCGGTGGCCTCAGCGATTGCGCATGTATAATATGTTGCACGGTACGGCGTACCGATAATTGACTTGGTCGGTTGCGGTGGCCTTAGCGATTGCGCTTGTATAATATCTATTTCCAAACCAGCCAGGTTTTCGTTGAAATAGGAATAACATAAATTATTGTGAGCAAATTGCGGAGCTTTTGCGAAATAGCATACAATGCGGTGCATTGTCTGGTGGCGATGATTACATAAACGAATAGCTAAATAAATAGTGCAACTGGGGTTGGGGCTATCGTTAGTACTTCCGGTCGCCTATTCGCCATGGCTCAGTTGTAGTTCTAGTCTATAGCTGAGGTTTATTTACTATAGTGCTAGTCTGGTGTAAATTATATTCCGCCATTTGGTCATTAAATTTCAGCTCTCTTTTTGTACTGTTCATCTCATATGTTTTGTAATGTTTCTTCTACAGACTACAATAGTTATCACCATTAAAGTAACCCCATTTAAGGAACAAACACCATTGAAAGTTATACTGGTTTTATTTACATACGTACACGGCAAGCATTCAAATCAGTCTGTCTGGTGAACATGCTATAAAAAAGGCATCCATGCCGGAGGCGTGTCCTGCGAGTAGGCGTTGCCAGTGCAAGCTAAACCACATGTTTTATATTGGTCAAATATAGAATATAAAATGTGTTTACGTAAGGTATCACATTAAAACATTTTTAAAATATGTAACAGACAAAGTTGGCTTTTGTAGCAATTATTCATTAGCCCTTGCTCTTGTTAATAAATTCGATTAAAACAAGAGGATATCGCCAAAGGATCAGGGATCCATTTGATAAGCAAGGCTTATGTAACCGTGCATTACATAGACAAACGGTAAAGGACGGTTACACTTTGTAATCCGAATAATTCTGAAATATACTT
>NC_068359.1:99955527-100105527 GCF_020536995.1 Dreissena polymorpha | reverse complement strand
TTTACTACTTATAATAAAATTACAAATACTCCTAATGATGACAGTGATGATAATAAAATGGACTTAAAAACTACGATACCAAAGTTAGCTTTTTCAAAGTTGCATGCATAGTCCATTAGAGCTTCGACTGGGCTGCGAAGTTTCTGTCTTTTCACAGCATCTTTCTCTGACGACCTTTTTATCGCCATTTCGAAGAGCTCCTGATCCACTTGCTTCATACACTGACCTTTAGGATAGTTGCATTAGATTGCTAGTTTCAATGCAAAGTGCACCAATGATCAAAAACGAACGCAATGCAAACTATATGCACATATAGGAATACTAAAAGCCAATATATATTATTAGCAGAGAAGCCATGTAGTCATGTACATCATGTGTTTTTTTTTGTATTTAAAAGTTTCAAATGTGTAATTTACTTTTCCGCTGCTCGCACAAGCATCTTTACATTGGCATACATGGTATATGTTGATTTCAGTATCAGATAATTTAGAGAGTTCATATTAAACGCATGTTTACGCGAGATAAGGCAGTACCTGTTTAAGAAACTAATCACACACCATTCATACATTCACAATTTCTTTAATTACTACATGCTTTTTAAACACTAAATTAAAAAATAAAAATACATATGCTTTGCTTATGTGGAATGCGATTGCATGTATTTGGAGGAGATAACTATGAACTCACAATGAATAATAACTAGTCGCTCACAGCGGTTGTGTGGAAATAGTGCTAATTAGTATAGCCGTCACTAAATTATATGTAGGGATGGCATCGAATACCTATATCGGTATTCGAATATTCGCAAATTCATCAATCGAATATTCGCATAAAACAGCTTGATTGATGTAACTTCTTTTACTCAGTTTCGTATCCATTAGGGATATTAAATATAAATTGACACAGAAATACAATTGAATATACAATTGTCGTGTTAAGAAATAGAAAGAAAATGTCATTGTAAAAACAAACTTTGAAAAAGCCGATTTAGGCGAAATATATCAGAAAAGAGTGAAACTTGTTCTGTGTTGTTTTGTAAGTTATATCCGTTTGCTGCTTACGAGGCTGTTTATAACGTTGCTATCGAATGATTGTATCGCTGTCGGCTAATACTAAATATGATCGATACTGTAATCGGGCACAATTTTTTTTTTATGTCCCCCACCTCTATAGTGGGGACATATTTTTTCGTCCTGTCAGTTGGTTTGTTTGTTTGTTTGTTTGCCCCAACTTTAACATTTTCAATAACTTTTGCAATATTGAAGATAGCAACTTGATATTTGGCATGCATGTGTATCTCATGAAGCTGCACATTTTGAGTAGTGAAAGATCAAGATCAAGGCCATCCTTAAAGATCAAAGGTCAAATATATAGCTTCATAGCGGCGCAAAAGGTGACATAATGTTTCTGACAAACACCTATCTTGTTTTTTATTTGAAATGTTAAAGTAACGATAGCATGTATGTTTATATAAAGAAACATATCAATAAGGCATGCAAAGTACACCGAATATTTAAGAACAAATATAAGAAAAACATCCTATATTTTTATTTAAAATTTTAAAATAACGATATCATCAAATAATTGTTCTGACATTTTCTACCGAAAATTTAATTTTTAAATTTATATCATTTGTTAAATTTGAGTAATTCATATATTTTAATGTCTGTATAAACTGAGATCACAGAAACTTTATTATTATTCGCCAGTCAATTGAAGCCTTTAATTGGCACCTAATTGACAAACAACAGCTCGGGACCTTTCTTAGAGTGTGTATATTGCACTGAGTAATTCACACATCACATTTTAATGGCTGTTCATACTGTGATCACGGAAACTTAATTAATATTCGCCAGTCAATTGAAGCCGTTAATTGGCAACCCAATTGACAAACAACAGTTCGGGGCCTTTATTAGAGTGTGTATATTGAATAACGCAATTAACGCTGATACGGGCCGCGTTTACGTGCCGCGTTATCAGTTTGACACGATCGAGAACGTCACATCAAACATGTTACTTTCAAACGATTTCGGGTGCCAATTAATAATCGGATCCCAAGTCATTAAATACTAGTGCAATTACGTTTGAAAAAAAATGCGATATGCGATAACCAATTCGGTTATTCGAATACTGACCATTCAATCGAATATTCGAATATTCGAATAATTTTGCCATCTCTAATTGTATGCATGTATTGAATATTATTGAATATTATTATATTATGTCTATTAATTTTAAACTAAAACGACTTGCCTTTGTTTATATTTACAAACTAAAAAAGTAGTTTAATATAACCAATAGTGTAATCATAATCATCATCATTTAACTATATAGTCAGATAATTGGGCTGCCACTCATTAGTATTCTCCATTCCAAATCAACAAGTAATGCACTAACTATTATTCGTGTGAAACACGTTGTAAAAAAAACAACAGTTTTATATATAATATATATATATAGTTAAATCTCTTACTCTGCATACATTGACACTGGTCGTCCCGTTGCTTTCGTTCGTTCGTTCTTTTCAAATGATATTGAAACGATTTTGATTTACACGTGAACATTATTCATTTTAAATTCGTATACATCGACCTGAGCTTGATGCTGTGTTTTTATAGGTGTTTGCACAATATTTAAAAAAAACATTCATGTGATTAAACAGAACCAAGTAAAAAAAACGCAATATTTTTCAACAGTTTTTGACATGGTTGAACTATGAAGAATGCCGGCACCAAAAACAGTAATATTTTATGAATGCTTTACATTTATTTACATAGTGCATTTAATGAAGCGCATGTGCTGCCAAGTTAAGAAGTATTATATAATATCAAACTAGAATATGATACGGTCTTTGACATATACAGTAAGTAACAGACACTGGGTTATGAATTATAGTAATAGTTCAACCGGTAGATATTTTGTGACTTGATGATTGAGTATTGGGTTTTGCCTGAGTTATTACAACAATTTCATTTTAATATGTTTTATTATATTTTTTAGGTTGGTCTCGAACTAAAAGTAAATTTGATAAAGAGAAACACTTATCATATTTTCTTCACTTAATTATTGACATCTACTCACTATCAGGTCAATGATCAACTGCTTGTCCTTGATTGGCTTCATAGATTCATCCATTGCCAAAACTCGAACATTTACTGCAAATTTAGAGCTTACCGATAAACACAAATTTTGAAAAATTAATATGTATAATAATGTTTTGTTCATAATAGAAATGCAGACAAAACTAAACATAACAATTTCATTGACTGTATGGTTGTAATGAAATATCAAGTCAAATTTAAAAAATCATTATCGGAATTGAAAGGAGACAAATCGTGTTAGAGATCAAGTAAATTAAAGATTAATAGAGTTAACAATTCATGTGTGCTATACATTTTAAAGACGGTCTGATAACAGAAGACAAGACCATTCCGCATTATTGCATGTATTACAATATGTGTTAATGCATAACAATATGACATACCTATCTGCTCTGGATTGTACAAAGGTTTGTCCGTCTGTACGATCAAATAACCTGGTGTGTAACTAAGGGCAATATCTCGAACCTGCGTCCCGTATGGTCCGTTGCAGACCAATTTGATTGATCGCGGTCTTTCTCTAAACTTTGGATTGGCATCGATGTCTTTAAACAAGTCATCTGAGGTGACCTTGACCGTTACCTCGACAGGATGTTCTTAAAACGAGCACATACATAAGGGTTTACTTGTTATATTTGTCGTACATATACATTTCAAATGAAAGAAATGTGAATGATACATACGCGTATTTAAGATCAAACCTCACGAAAAAATTGAACAAATGCTATAAATTTTAGGTTTTTTAAAATAGGTTAGAAACACAAAATAATATATAAGGTTCACAAACAATCTTGCCTGCATCTACTATCGTTGTTTCTTTTCTGGAGATACTCCTGTTCAGATATTCAAAGTATACCTGTAATAAAACAATATTTAATGTTCAAGATGTTTATGACTCAACATAAAAATGCAAATAATCATAGTTCCCATTGGTCCGAGAGCCCACTGGTGTTTATTGCAAGTTTTGAGGCCAAGAGTTTTTTTTGTATATTTGAAACGGGTATTTTATATCCTTCCAGAAAACCAATTTCTTAAGTGTCACAGCCGTGCATATCTATGATCTTTTGGGTAAAATCACTCAAAATCGAAAGTTTTCCTGCTGATTTCTGGAATAATTAAATAAATAGACATTTTCCGTCATGAAAATTTACCCAGGATTTCAGTTTTGGGGTATTAAATGGGTGTCAAAAACCTTTCTGATAATTGAGTAAAAAAATGTCCATGTATTGTTTTAAAGGATTAAAAACAACCAAATTTCGCATTTTTTAGCAGAATTTGCCCATTTTTTACTTTTTAATTCTGCGAATTCTTTTTACCAAGTTAACAATTTCCAACATATTTGTCTAATTAGTGTTTTAAAAACACACAATAGGCCTCCTTGTTGCATTCCAACAACGACTTTTTTTAATCACCATCTATTAGTGATTTTGGGGGGAAATGAATAAAATCACACACAAAAATGCTGATTTCTGGAATAATTTGATTTACTAGTAATTAGATTTATAAGACATGTGATCATTATAATAATCAAATATTGTTTGCATATATACAATTGCATATAAGATCGCTATAAACAAAAAATGCAATGATCGCAGTGTGATTTTAGGTTAAAACCACTATTTTGTACAGTTTATGTAGTTTAAAAACCACTAAATTTTAACTGTTTAAGTCGATTTTTCAGGTTTTAGTTCCTCGAATTTTTACTCTACTGAAATAATTTTCAACATAGTAGTCTAACTATTGTTTTAAAACACACACAAAAGGGTCTCCTGATTTAATTGAAGCATGAACATTTTTGAATGACGACTTTTAGTGATATTTCAGGAACAATATACGAAATCAAACACAAAACTGCTGATTTCTGGAATAATTTGATATAAATAGATTTATAACACATGTGATCACGATAATAATAAAAACTGTTCGTCTTTGTACATATGCCTATAACATAGCTCAAAACAAAACATTCCAATGAGTACACAATCGTGATACATCGGCTATCTCGAGTTCCTCCGTAAGATAGGCCTCGTGGCTAACGGTCGCCATATTGCCTTGTATTACTACTTTACTACCCAAAAGGTTGTCAGTCTATTGTTATGAGGCTGTATACGATGCGCGTTGAACTAGCGCCAAACTTTTTGCCGAAACTTTGATATTAAAAGCACTATTAACGTTCATTTGTGTTGCATTTTGACCTATTATCCAAGTGATTTTCTTTTCCATTATTATTTAATCACATTATCATCAAATTTTTAAAATGAAATTACGGTGTTTACAAAACCAACCAAACCGAAAGTGAAACTAGATGCATTATGTTTCGCGATGTAAACATTAAATATTTGTTCAGTTTGAGGAAGCGAATCGATAATAGACGGTGGAATATGTATGCAATACAGACTATCATTGCCGATTGTAGTACTGGCTAAAAAATACCTTTTATGACAGGTCATGTATAGAACGTTAATCAAAATTGTGACCATAAATCACTACAAATGTCTGGGTTGATCATTAATATAATTAATGCACGTTTCTGATCTAATTGCCTTATCTAGTTGTAATTACCATGATATTGATAAAATTTAAACGTTTTTTTTTCATAAATTAGCATTAAAACAGTATCCAGATTAAGTTTGCAAATCCAGATTATTTGCAAACTTATTATTTTTATTTATTGAACAATTGTTATGAAATTTTGCATATTTGTAGGGGGCATTGAGTACATACATATAATTGAAAAAAAAAGAGTTAAAATGTTTTTGGAAAGAAGAGTTATTTGATGATAAAGTTGCCATCTCCCGTTGGATCCCAACGGAGTTTTGGCTCCCCCGTTAAAAATTGCAATTCTCCAACGGGAGTTTTTTCCAGACGGGAGAATTTTACCTATATTTTACAAAAAATGTAATTTTAATATTATGCTTATTTTCTGTTTCAATGTTTACAAATACACATGTTTAAGTTATAATTGAGGGAAATATGTACTTTAATAAGAAAATAAAGTGTTTGTAGATTTTCTTCTCCCATGGGGTTTTGACGGGGGATCCCGTCCATCTCTCATATCCATTAAACTCCAACGGGGTTTTCACGGGGAACCCCGTCAATCCCCCATTTAAATAAAACCCCAATGGGAGTTTGACGGGGGATCCCCGTTTAACTCCAATTTATAAAGAACTCCAATGGGAGTTTGACCAGAGAAGGGAGGGGGCGATCAGACTTCAATAAACAGTTTATACCCATTGCAATATATTCCATTGTATAAAGAGTAAAAGACACCAAACTTTATTAAATAATTGATGTTTTCTTTTTAAGGTGTCAAAATCAATTTATAATTTTTGAATTTTCTTAACTCGGTACGTTACGTTGAATAAAATGTCTTTTTGAAAGAGATTAGACCCACATATTGCTATTTCTGGAAAGATGAATTTAAAACGTTCCATAATTTTGAAAGACTGTATAAATAATATAGTGACTTATCTCGAAAATATATTACATTTACCTTTTGATAATCCAAACGTTGTGTGATGATAAATACAATCCAGAAAGACAATAACATTGGAAGCATAATTATTGTCATTCGGAATTGTATTTCTTTTGCTGTTTATTCCCGTGTAACAGTTTTGGAGGTTTTTTTCCTAGAAATTTAGCTTGCAAACATTTTCGGTGCAATGTCGTACCTTAGTGTACCGGTTACATTCCACAAGTTGTTTTTTTTTACACAAAATGCCTGAATAGGGCAGTGTGTTAGGTTCATTGTTTTGTTATTGTAGTTGTTTGTTTTTTATCTTTAACAACACCGTGCACTGGTAGCGTTATTAGCAGAGACATGCGGGAGTCTTCTTGAAACATACTGTACTGGCTAGTTTCAATTATGGGACACACCACTTCTCCAATAGAATCGATGATGTTTAAATACATTTGAGTTATATTTGCAGTTTCAGTTATTAACTGTTTTGTTTTCTGATAAGGATATGATATCCCAGACGTTAGTTCCTGTGCTGTCTTTTTCCCTCTAAACAAACAGACATATAACACCAAGGACTTATATCACTTTTCATTATTGTGTATAAAATACAAAATACCACACACAACTGAAATATTTGATATAACCCATATAAGCAGTATGATTTCCTTTCTAAATGTAATAAAACCTTAATTTTCAATCGTGAACTAGTAGTTTCAGGAAAACAGGAAACCAAGAAAAAATGTGAAACCAACAAAGGCATAGAATTGTGAAATATGCAAGCCAGAGTTCTCGACTTATGATTGTTGAACGCTGCACTTCTATACACCACAACCTACCTTTGTTCGAAGTTTGATGTAAATGGGTCTAATTGTAATAACGTTATGACTCAGACAATAAAAAAGTGAGATAAAAAAAGTAATGAAGGGGCTATAGCTATAGTTCTTGTGCACTGAACAAGTGAGATCTATCCATATATGCATATATGAAGTTTCATGTGAATAGGTGATATAGTTAAAGACTAATACTCCGGGCAAAGTACTGGAAGCTGCCCGACCCCAGGCATGACATAATTAATCCCTAAATATGGACTGCATTGGTCATTGTCGACTCGGGTACTACTTACGTGTACCCCGGGTACTCTTAAGTATACTTACATGTACCCCGGGTACGGTAAATATACTAAATCGTACCCGGTCGATATTAGACTGTACTTGAGTTGTATTCCCGCCTAAAATCCTATGTCGTAAAACGCGCTACCGATTATCTTAAACAAACTTCTATTTAAAAAAAACTGCCTCAACATGCTTTGTGAGTATGAGTTTCAATAATATAGAGGCCATTTTACAGAAAATTAACATAAATGTGAATATATTTTATTAAAAACAAGATGTGTTTGTGAAACACAATGTCCCCCTATATGACGTTTGACCTTGAAGGATGACCTTGACCTTGTGAAGGATGACCTTGACCTTTCACCACTCAAAATGTGCAGCTCCATGAGATACACATGCATGCCAAATATCAAGTTGCTATCTTCGTGAAACACAATGTCCCCCTATATGACGTTTGACCTTGAAGGATGACCTTGACCTTGTGAAGGATGACCTTGACCTTTCACCACTCAAAATGTGCAGCTCCATGAGATACACATGCATGCCAAATATCAAGTTGCTATCTTCAATATTGCAAAAGTATTCATAAAATGAGCGATTTGGGCCACATATATTTGACCTCTGACCTTGAAGGATGACCTTGACCTTTTACCACTCAAAATGTGCAGCTCCATGAGATACACATGCATGCCAAATATTAAATTGCTATCTTCAATATTGCAAAAGTATTTATAAAATTAGCGATTTGGGCCTCATATATTTGACCTCTGACCTTGAAGGATGACCTTGACCTTTCACCACTCAAAATGTGCAGCTCCATGAGATACACATGCATGCCAAATATCAAGTTGCTATCTTCAATAATGCAAAAGTATTCATAAAATGAGCGATTTTGGCCACATATATTTGACCTCTGACCTTAAAGGATGACCTTGATCTTTCACCACTCAAAATGTGCAGCTTCATTAGATACACAAGCATATGAAGTTGCTATCTTCAATATAGCAAAAGTTATTGCAAAATGTTCAAGTTGGCGCAAACAGACAGACCAACAGACAGACCAACAGACAGGGCAAAAACAATATGTCCCCCACTACTATAGTGGGGGACATAAAAATAGCCGACAACGACCGATTAAGCTTTATATTTCCCGGGTACGTATTAGTATATTTACCGTAACCGGGGTACATGTTAGTATACTTAAGAGTACCCGGGGTACATGTAAGTATACTTAAGAGTACCCGGGGTACATGTAAGTAGTACCCGAGCCGACAATGACCAATCGAGCCTTAATATGCCCTGTATTTGACAGACATATAAAAGAGACAAATAATATGGAAAGGATGAAAAAAACAACACAGCAGTAATTATTTTTATTAGAGACATAGATAACAGAGATAACAGAGATAACAGAGATAGGCAGCTCGCCAAATATCGGCAAACTCTCGCGCATCCAGTGGTTTTGGCGAGATAGGTTTAATTTTAGTCTGTGCAATAAAAGAATGCATGAACATAGTTTTTACAATTTAATGATATTTCATCAAAACTTCATCATTCATAAACACATATCAATACAACTGGCATAAAAAATAAGCAATTTATTACACGTATTAAGCAAGTTGTTGATATTACAAAATTAATAACATATCGGGAGAAAACAGCTAATATTCTGCAGTGATGCAGGCAACAAACATGTAAGCATAAGAGCCATTATCGTTTGGGGCAGGGTATTCATGTTGCTGAAGAAAATTCATAATCACATAAGAATTTTTCATCATGGAGATTGGACTATAAATGCGACTGAGAGTGTTAACATGTTTTTACCATAGTCATGTAAGGAAAAAGCCCCGCCCCTTGGTGGCCATGTTTTTCATGATATCATTGGGACACTCTATAGAGTGTTAAAAAGGTTTTTCGAATCCCGGACAATCGCTCCTACGGACAATCGCTCCTACGCTAAATTTGACAAGGCGGACAGTCGCTCCTACGATTTTTTGACAGGGCGGACAGTCGCTCCTACGATGTTTTGACAGGGCGGAAAGTCGCTCCTACGATGTTTTGACAGGGCGGACAGTCCCTCCTACATTATTTTGCCAACCCGGACAATCACTCCTACATTATTTTGTCAACCCGGACAATCGCTCCTACATTATTTTTTACTCCACGGCAAAACATATTATTCGCTGATCAAAGGCTTACACCTATAATTAACCAACAATTAAAATTGCAAACCTGTTAACAGAAAGCCAATTTAATTAACATGAGCCGATCAATTTGATTTTAATTAATTAATTTACTTACTGACAAACTATGTTACAGTTTGTCGATTCTGTAAATATAAGGTAGTTATAAGGGCACTTTGGACAATGGTTCCTACATTATTCCTATCAGGGACATTCGTTCCTATATTACATTTATTGGAAAAAGTGCCATTTTGCGAATGGAATAAACATAAAAACCGCATTAAATCAATATTTGCTATAACAACAATGGTAGTATCAATCGATAATGACCACTTTGACACCTATGATGTGTGAACCGTGCATAAAGATTACAGAATGGCGTCACATTAAAGGGGCCTTTTCACAGATTTTGGCATATTTTGAAGTTTGTCATTAAATGCTTTATATTGATAAATGTAAACATTAAATTTTAAAAGCTCCAGTAAAAAATCAAAAATAAAATTTAAAAAAGGAAAACAAAAGTAGCCCGCAGCAGGACTCGAAGTAAAAAAACGCATTAGCCAACTGAGCTATCCTGCCAAGGATACATAAAATGCGTATTTTATACCTTATATCATCGTAGTTTCACAAATTTAAACGACATCACTAGAACTTTCCAAATTATTCAATCGCTTCAATCAATTATACATTGAATACAAAATTCATGAAATGCAACATAATGGCGAATTCAAATGTACAGACATTTTCGATTTAAAATTTAAATATCTGGCTTATTTCGCATTTTTCGACACAAGTTGGCAATTTTAATTGTCGGTTAATCATAGGTGTTAGCCTTTGATCGGCGTACACTACATTTTGCCGTGGAGTCAAAAAAATGTAGGAGCGACTATCCGGGTTTACAAAATAATGTAGGAGCGATTGTCCGGGTTGGCAAAATAATGTAGGGGCGACTGTCCGCCCTGTCAAAACATCCTAGGAGCGACTGTCCGCCCTTGCAAAACATCGTAGGAGCGACTGTCCGCCCTGTCAAAACATCGTAGGAGCGACCGTCCGCCCTATCAAATTTAGCGTAGGAGCGATTGTCTGTAGGAGCGATTGTCCGGATACCAGGTTTTTCTATAGCTATATATAGACATATAAGGAAAAATGCCCCACCCCCTGGTGCCCATGTTTTTGAACCAACCGGAACCATTTTTGAACTTGCCAAAGATATCATTTTGACAAATCTTCTGACCAAGTTTCATGATGACGGACAATAAACCGGAACAATTTTTTAACTTGTCCAAGATTTCATTTGGAAAAATGTTCTGACCAAATTTCATGAAGTTTGGACAATTAATGTGGCCTCAAGATTGTTAACAAGGCAAATGTTGACGCCACACAGCACGCACTCCACGACTGCCAAAAGGCGATCAAAAAAGCTCACCATAAGCACATTGTGCTCAGGTGAGCTAAAGGGCAAAAAGATAATCACTAGAAATTTGTTCCCACAAAAAATGGTTCTGGGCAACTTCCTAACCATGAACATATTCAGTAGTGTGTCCTGCTTCATTAACACATACTTTCATCCTTAAATATGTTTTGCCATGCTTTGATCTGAATGTAAAAAGCGAATGTCCAGGTCTCTAGCGTGCGTATTGACAATAAATTGCTTTGGATCACTTCGTTCAGTATGTAACACTCAACCCTGATAGGCACAGTGATCTCAACTTGACAGTCTCCAACGTCAGCTGAGTCTGGTTCTGTTGTTGACGATGACTAACCACACTGAGTTGCTTTGTCTTCATACAATGCAGTGTTGAGAGAAGTATCATCCTCAGTTCTCAGTTATGGATTCATCCTCATCGAGCAAGAAACCATCTTCAAGCGCTGTTGGGGATGATTCATCATGTTGAGATGGCTTGTGCTTCTTCTGCACCCCATAACTCAGTCACTCCCTCCTGGGCATGGCCAAACTGAAAATACAAATGAGCATATGAGATGAACACCAAATAATATGAAATGTATTATATGCTATTTTAAATTAAGATAAAACAAGAGATGTGTTCATCAGAAACACAATGCCCCCTACTGTGCCGCAATTTGACCTTTGACCTTGAAGAATGACCTTGACCTTGAACTTCTACCACTCAAAATGTGCGGACTCATGAGATACACATGCATGACAAATATCAAGATGCTATCTTCAATATTGCAAAAGTTATGGCCAACGTTAATTTTTTTTCGGACGGACGGACAGACTGACATACTGACAGTTCAACTGCTATATGCCACCCTACCGGGGGCATAAAATATAAAGGCCTCATGGAATTTATAAAGAAGGCACATAAGCATGCAATTTATAATGTTTCATATGTGAATTCTTTTTCTTTCTATCAGCATTTTAACAATTTTAACCCAACAACATTCAGGCTGTTTAGTTGACTTGTTACTGCATAATGTAATAATGGCAATTTCTCCATAAGATACAACAGACTACTGCAGTTGACGGCAAATTACCTTTAAAATAGGATTTATGTGTGTTACATGAATATTGTAACTTAAAAACTCTTCCATTATACAAAATTCCTTTTCTTGTAATAGAATGAGCTTCATTTTTATAAATTCATTGTCATATTTCAGCAAATGAACACAGAAAGACAATAAACAACCAATCCACCATTTACACCACACAATAACTGGTAATAAGACAAAATGCTGTCTCATTTCCAGGTATTGTGTGGTATTTAATATTACCTGAGCTAAGACACCTTATTAAATTATCTTCCTATATTATAAATTGATCAACAAGCACCTGTTTTAAATTAAATTCTTAGATTTAATATGCCTTGATCAATGGATTAAAATTAAATTATTAATTAAATTCTTATCTCAATTATTAAATGACTCTTGTTTCAAAACTAAATTTATAAATTACATCATATATTAAATGATCAATTTATTAAAACTTTCCTTAACTTATTAAACTGAAGCACTTTTTTAATTAAGCACATTCTTCGATGATTTTAACTACACAAAATAAACAAACCATTATTTATACTAATTTACACAAAGTAAGATTGTGAATGAGAATGAAGTCAAATTATAAATGTTTAAATTATTATAAGAAGTTGATTTAATTGGGGAGGGCTAATCTCTTATCTGGCACCATACTGTGTCTGCCATTATAACTTTGATATACATCAAATGATATACATCACCATTCGGTGGACGGACGGACTGACCGACATGTACAAAAAATATACCCCCTATTCTTTGAAGGGGGCATAAATATGGGAAACCATAAAACTATTGAAATCAGAAATTTGCTTATATATAAATGCATAATAGATTGATTATTAAATGACGCATGTATTGATACGTCTTGCTAATTACAGCATTTAAACTTAGAGCAGATAATATAAAGATTTTTTAGAGAGTAAATTTTCCCCCCACAACTAAAATTTTGTACATAACATCTAACTGTATTTTTTTCTTTATCAATTGCGGATTTTAAAAATTCACTTAACTTTGTTAAAACAGAAAGAGCTTTCTCTTACATCACACATTCTCACAAGTCATATATTTGTACAAAATGCATTAACATATTTTTGGTGTTATTTTGATGCATGTGTATTGTGTATTTATTATTATGGTAGTTTGATGTTTAGCTGTATATGCATATGTCGCAAATAAACTCGCTGTTCTGTTCTGTTAATTTTATAATATTGGGATTTATTGTGCTCGAATCAAAGTCAGGGGAAGTCTACACTGTGTATTAGCAACCTGCTGTGTTGATTAGCTCAATACACAGGCACCTGGCTACTGTACTGGAAAAATTGGATTTACTGCCAAAATAACTGATTTCATTAATTGCTAAATTGTTGTGTACCTTAAAAAATTTCAATAAATAGTAAACGCTCTACCATTGTCTTATATTTATACCGTTTGAAAAAGTTAATGACAATTATTGCAAGCGTCCGTTTTATTTACCATTATTATTTTAAATACGCGTTCAATGGCAAATAATACAGATACAATCATTATTTGATGTGGATATCAGTACAGTTAATAAATGTCTATATATTCTAAGCATAGCATACGCAATTGTATAATTCCGAACTAACATAATTTACTAAAATATGATCTAGCTAGAATCAACATCAACATGGGTCAACATCACCGTTGTACTTTTTATTTAGTTTTCAGTAATCTGTCCTTGAAATAGAGGTAGCCTTATTAAAGACAGCGCTAAGTGTGAAAGTGAAGATTAAGAAATAAGATCTATTGCATCGCACTGGCGGTATAGCCTGTAGTCTTAAATAAGACACATTTAAGACATGGATAAAATACAAATATGACACATATGAATCTTTCATTTCTTCAAAAAATAAGCACGTAGTCACATATAAATAAGACACATTTAAGACACAGAAACAATATGAATAAGACACATTTGAATCTTTCATTTCTTAAAAAAAGCATGTGAATCTTTAGAATACAATATAAAATAGCATGTATTACTGACACATTATTCTCAAACAACATGTTTAATTAAACAAATGTATCCGTACAATACTCAATATCCGTTTACAATGAATTTAACAAGTTTTCTTTAATGACCGATTCATCAAAGAAACACAAATTCCCAACCATTAACAACATGTTCAATTAAAAAAAAATGTTTCCGTACAATACTCAATATCCTTAAAAAATATTGCTCAAAAATCTGTTTTACTATATAACGTCTGGCATTTTTACCTATGGCCTTTTTACCTATGGCATTTTTACCACTTTACCTCTGGCATTTTTACCGCTGGCATTTTTACCTATGGCAATTTTACCTCTGGCATTTTTACCGCACACCATATAAATGGGTATCAAAAAGTAAATTTCAGTAGCGTTAAAGATATCATAGCAAATTCAATAAGTATACTGTATTGATGTGACAGAAATTAAAATTCAAGTATGAAATGTGTTCCCCCCCCCCCCCCGGGTTTAATGTCCAGGTGTTTGTTACCCCTCACAGCAATTGCTAGGGAGGGGGGGCTACATCTTGTTCGGATTTCAATAATTTTAATGTTTAAGTGGTCATTATTTTATGTTATTTTCTATTGATGCAAAAAAAATACTTAAATTACTTCCCAAAATGTATAATATTAGTGTTTTTCCCAGGAGGGCAAAGGGGCATGGCGCATTACTTTCAATAAGGGCATTTTAGCGCGCAGTTTAGGCAAAAAAAGGGCAAAAACGTTCCCTGAATACCTGAATTACGGGGAAACATGTAATCGCATCAGAAGCAGTTGTGGAAAAAAAAAATTAAACAAGCACATTTAATGGTAATAGATGTATTTAACTTACTATGATTTATATTAATATATTTACCTTGCAATGTACATTTAAGTTCCAGGCTGTTTCAATAAACTGTACAGCACGACAAACATAATAAAGCAATATATGCATATGAATCTGATTATACACAGATCCACTAACATATAAATGAAACCATGTTTGTCTTATCCCATTTTCTAACAATAATCTCGACATATGTTTAAAATAACATTGCGAGTAAATTAATCGCTAACAATATGCAAACACTCGTTTCTGTGACATGCATCCACGAGGTAGATTACAAATAAATAAATAATATTGTTGCTATCTAAAACATTTTTATGCATCGTTGATTATCACAGACATTTTATTAATTCCTTCTTAATGTATAATCTCCATCGTTAATTCGATCGTTTACGACGTTATTTGCCATTTTTGCCGAGTCACAATTTAATTCTGTATAGTCCGCCATGTTGATAAAATGTCAAATGATGTAAGCGACAGGTGCGCATAGCAACGTTAAATCGTATACGCGATTCGCATTTTGTTAAATTAGTATACGTCTCAGTAATTATTTCAATAATTAGATCTTATTATCTTAAAGACGAAAACGATAAAGAATAAATTTGTTTGTGATTTTAAATGTAATAATGCGTAAAAATATATGTTTTGATATAACTGAATAATGCATGCAATGCACAATTGCAACGAGAATAGCATCGAGTTTTTCATCAAAAGTCTCCGAAGTTATGATTTTATCGTAAAGGAGTACACATTGCCGAGCGAAAAGTGCGCTTGGTATAACATAGCCTCCGGCATTATTGATTAATACTGACACGGGGTTATTCACGCATGACTAATTCACAGCTTTGGAGCAGTCAAAAAGACCTACCTATTAATCGAGAACTGTTATAGATGAAATCTGCTCAATTAATATAGTCGATTAGACGTGACGTCTCTCGAGTAAATCAAGCACAGTCGGAGCGTCACAGGCAATCAAGGAAGCTGATTTTGCGGACCAAGTTAGATCGTAAGGCAATACAGATGTTAGCGATAAGGGCGCGTGGCGAAATTTGCCTTTGAAAAAAAGGGCACGTGGCGAAATTTGCCTTTGAAAAGGGCAGCGTGGCGATCCGAGAGGGCGGCGTGGCTTTTCGCCACGCTAAAATGGCCTGGGAAAAACACTAATTATTATTATATATTATAACATCATTATTTGTTTGCAAGCATACCCCACACATTTGGCAACGTCAAAATATTGAAATAATCAAAAATAATATTTTCATGATATTGTTGAAAACACAATAAGAATCTTTTATTGACATACCATATATATATATCGCTCAAATCAGCCAATGGAATAAATGAAGTGTCTTTATTTGTGTCTAGCCGCAGGAAATTTTATTGGACAGTCTGTCTTACAAAGGTCAGGTAAGGTGAAAAGCTGGCTTAGACAGCTTCCACGAGAAAGTACAATTGAAACATATACATGTAACTGTTAAGCATGTGCTAATTATAGCAAAAAAACAAAACCTGCATATTTAATTGGCTCTGGAGATAATCTGTCTACTAGGGTCTGTGATGTCCCCCAATAGCTTATCTTATCAGTTAATTTATAAACTGCAGTGTTATAATGAAGTGAAGCAAAATGCCTATGTCACAAAAGAATGTTACTCTCAGTTGCAACTGGGCAGACATGTGGTCAATTACTCGAAAAAAAATCAATGAAATTAATGATTTTAACTTATTTTTTAACATGATTAATGTTTTTTTCATTGATATATTATTAATTGGTAATCTCAACCAAAGTGATCAAATTGATTACAAATGTATTAATTCATGCATTTAATAATATTTGGGCTTCTAGACCCTTTATCAACCACTGTTCATCTATAAAAAATCCTATTCTTATTAAGGGTGTCATGATACGCTCCCCTTCATTACTATACGTATCGCGGTACAGTGTGTACGATACAATTCATAACGGGATACGTATTGTCAGATGGAAACAACATACAAACCATTTTAAATCATTTTTTCAATTTTATTTAAAGACCTCTACATGCATTCATTTCTTTAATTTGTAAAAAATTTTATTTTATTTTAAATTCATGATTACAAAATTTGTCATTTAAAAATGTGATATGAGATGATATTGTGAGAATTTCCGTTAACATTGATCCAATTACTGTGCCACATATTTTATTGATTGCGCCAATGGAATCTTTCTTGCCGCGTATTGTTACAACATCCAAACATTAAAAGTTTACTTGGCGCGTTGGCGCATATGAAAAATGCTGTACCGTACCATTCGCACTCGAAGGCGTATCATGCACCGTACTGAGAGGAGACTATTACGATATACCGTCCCACAGAGTACCGTGACACCCTTTATTCTTATCCTATTAACTTGCACAAAAAAGAAAGATGCATGGTACTGCACGATTATTGCATTTGATGTTCATGGGCATTTGAAAAGTGCAGTCACTCATTCAACTTCTATCAGAAAGGAAAGAAAATGCCAGAGTCTCTCCACTGGTGCAGAAGTATCTTGAATTGCTTTTTCAAAATGTAACTTGTATACATGGGTTAAAATGGTTCACTAAAATTCTCATGAAATCAATTATTTGACTGATTACTTAACTGCTCCCACACCTATTTAAGCTCCAACACTTATTTTTTGCATAAATGCAGATCATCAATGCAATAGACTGTATTCGGAACTCCACTAATCGTTAGGTACAATAAACTTTTTACTATTATGACCCTAGTGTCACATGAATATTCTGGTACCGTACTTACTTAGTTTGAACAAGACTATTTCCAAGCAATATAAGTCCAATACCGATGAAACTCCACCATTTTCAGCAATATTTCTAGTCTATTTGTTGCCATACCAATCAGAATTATTGACATTGGAACACAATGAATTGACATGCATAATCTCCATGTTGCCTTCTATCCATGTTTCAAGTTTCATGAAAAAATATGTAGAACTTTAAAAATTATCGCAGGATCCACTATTTTCAGCAATATTTCTAATCTATTTGTTGCCATAGCAACCAGAATTCTTGACGTAGGAACAAAATGAAATGACGTGCATAATCTCCATATTGCCATCTATCCATATTTTCAAGTTTCATGAAAAAATATGAAGAACTTTTAAAGTTATCACAGGATCCAGAAAAGTGTGACTGACTGACTGACTGACTGACAGACAGAGCAAAAACCATAAGTCCTCCCATTTTCACCTGTAGGGGGAATAACAATACGCATTCCCGTGGATCTAGGTCAATTTTATTTGTACTGCATGTAAATTAGCGGAAAAACCAGTTGTAGGCAAGTTCCAAATCAGAACAATTGTTCAGACTTAATCCCTTTAAATACCCCTCGGACCGAGAGCTATCAGAGATCTACACCACTTGACTCTTGAGTAATTAACTACATGATAAGTTGGCAAGTGTCTGATGTTGTTAATGTGTCATTTGTCTTCATGAATTGAAATTGAATCTGTTTTTTGGTCAAAAGTAATCATAATCATAAAATAATAATGAGTAATGACCTCTTGTAGAGGTAATCTATAAAATTATTATTTAAGTAATACAAAAGCTATAATTAATGATCAATCCATGATTAATGAAAAAAGTAATCAATTAATAATCATGATGATAACAGATTAACAATTATGATTACCCCATGTCTGCTACTGGCAACTTATTGAAAATATAACCCCATTTCTCAGGTAAAAAGTTTTATCAACTCATCAAATAATTATGAAATGGTATTTGTACTAAATACTTCAGGTAAAAATGAAAGTTAGATTTAAAATTTGACATTTGCACAACAGTAGATAGCAGCTTGTGCTTCAGTGATGTGAGACACAAAGAAACTATTATCAAGCATGTGCAATACCCTTAATGTTTTAAAGCATATTTAATTTGCATGAAATGTACAACTCTTTTATCTTGAAATAATTAATGAGAAAATCAGAGCTTCCCTTGACATACTTTTTGTATCTTCATCACACCCTAGGGTGAATTAAAAAGAGACAAAACAAAAACACAATTTCTGATAGAATATTGGAAATAGTGTCACAAAGCATTTGGAGAGAATGTTCAAAAGAAATTGTAAATACATTGGTGACCTTGACCTTGAACCCAGTGACCTCAAACCTCATCAAAAGGTAGAGGTCTATGCAAGGTACCTACATGCCAAATATGAAAGAGATCGGTAAAGTGTTGAAGGCGCTATGAGAAACCGTAACAAAAGTGTGCGAAAGAAGGAAGGACAAACTGGCCACTATATGCTCCGCCAAAATTTTATTTCGGGAAGCATAAAAATATAACACTTGTTTAACCCTTTCCCACACAAAAGCAAAGTGGAAGTGGCTATGTGCAAACAGCATAACTTCAGAACAGCCTGTGAATAAAACGCAGGCTGTTCAGGTTTTATGCTGTTTGCTGCTAATCAGTATCTAAGGGTTGGAAATGAAGCATTTAAAAAAACTTGGATCTAGTAAGAAAGGTCTTGAATTAAATATAACTTTCTAAGTGACTACAAATGCGTCAAAATACGTATCTAAGGGGTAAAGGGATAAACAAAAAGTAAGGATTTGTAGTAAAAAACTAAGAAGATTGCCAGTAGTATTACAAACAAATAAAACTATGTATTTAAAACTGATAATATTGTCTTTGTGAAATTAATCTGCAGATTCATTAGCCCATTGTTCTCAATAATTAAATCAAATACAACTGATAGATTTACCATGCCAACACATTGTTTAAAACAATTATTATAATACTTGTTTTCCTCAATAAAAAAACAACTTATTTCGTATTCATTTAAAATTAATAAAAAAAACCTCAAATCTCAAAATTGTTTGACCTGGAGATAATAAGATATTTGTGTGGAGTGTGTCCTTCAGCTTATCAGTTACTGTGTTACTGATTGTAATCTAATAAACCGTGAGTGACTGTGCTCTCTAGGGGTCTAAGGTGACAAAATAAGATAAGACTGGATGCATGTATTTAAGAGGGCATAAGGCACTATTTGGATTTTTTAAATTAATAAATGACATTAAATAAAAATGGAAACTAACAAACTAATAGCTCATAGATTATGGGCATTCAATAGTGGTGATATTATATTGTTAGTAAAAAACAACTGCATTAATTTATCAAAAAGAAACTTAACACATAAAATTGTCTATTTGGTATCTGAAAAATCTATTCATGCTGAAATTGTGATGTGCACACCATCAATGCATTTGGTTACGTAATATCCCATATTTCTACGAATTCACTGATGGTATTGACACAACTTACATGTAACTGTAACAATAATAAATATTAATAATAATTATAATGCGAACAAGTTTCCACCGTAGATTTTCATTTACAAGTAATTGATCGCCTGATAATAAAGGCCAATTTGGTGCAGTCACATCAGCAACCAGTATTCGATTTCCATTCTGGGACCAGGGTCCATGTAAATTGTTTCGGTGGTAACAATACAATATAGGTGGAGCTAAAATTAGGTACTCTGGTTGATCCACATGGCACATGACCATGTCAACTTTAAAATATGTTTTTCAGTGAGTCAGAGATTAATGCATAGAATTAAGCTCTTAATATTGAAAATTCTTCCCACATTTTGAGTCTTAACTGCAGGAGCTCCAGGTCAACACATTGTCATAAGCATGATAATACATATTCATCATCACACACTGTCATGTAATTATTCAGGTGAGGAAGGAACTAAGAAATAAAATATATGCACACATGCACACATTTGTTCACAACCTGTGGCTTTCAAGCCTAAAAGATGCAGCAGACGTAAACATCCTCAGGTGTGAAAAAATGATGTTCAATAAATTAAAAATAATCTACAGTAGATACACTTGATTAACCACACAGACGAAATCTACAGTACTGTAACGACACTGAATTGCACTTAAGTATGTGAATAATTTCATCATTGTTCAATTAATGGATTTTTTTCAACATTTGACCAACACAATTTTTGTTGTAGTAAATACATTCAATACCAACAACAAAAAAATCAATTATAAAAGTGGATAACATTCATTAACCCTTTCAGTGCGGAAACCGAATTTTAAAGGCCTATGCAAAACGTGGCGTCTCATCAGGATCCAAACTGTTTGCTATTCTGATAGTATTCTTTGAAAAAAATCAAAGAAAATGCTAATTTTAGAAATTCAGCAGACGACATTTTAGCAGACGACAAATTTCCCAGCATGCAAAGGGTAAAGGGGGCAGGGGATATATTTTTTCCCAAATTTCAAGTTCCGAAAGGCAGCAAACAGTCAAATCCATTTCATCAAAACAGAAAGTGACACAAGAACGCCTATTTGTGTCAGTGTCATAACATAGCGCTAAGGCAACATGCATTGAAAATAAAACCAAAGACAAGGCCAGCTTCTTCACTTTTGAAACTATTGCCCTTGATCTTCCCCCCGGAAGCAAGACAATTCACCCCCAAGACAATTGACATGACGCCTTATTTATGATCGCTCCGCCCACTAGAATTGATCAAACAATCAGCGATCGATTAATCGGGCGCACTCGTTAGCAACGACCTGTCCGCCATTTTCTAGACAAGCTACATGTTTAGGTTCACTTTTATTCCAACGAGTTTCTTTTGTTTTCCTCTTTAAAAAAAACGATTAAAAATGGTTAAACGGTGTCAATGGGGATTATGTAACTCGGACAATCGATATCCTGACAGATTAGTTGGTGACATTGAATTTATTTCGTTTCCAAAGCGGAAATTTCCAACGAGGCAATGCGGTCTTGACAAGAGCGAGTGGAAGCTTCAAGAATTACTGAGATCCCCTTTATAGAACATTACTTTATTTCACAAACTTACCCAATTCGTGTAACTTTACTACGAAATCCCCGTTAAAAATCGCGTTTCTGGGTGTGTCAGAAACAAGTGAAAACCATTTTGTTATTATTTTAATAAAGACGTATCGATAAATGCTATTGTAAAGGAGTTATTATTACTGATATTAGTTAACCAATAAATGAGGTAACTTTGGGGAAGTCGGTACCTGCGCGAGCGTCTGATATTGGTAGCCTTATTAATTTATAATAGCCTGACCGTATTCCATTTCGTACAACGCTAATTTTATATCAGACAATGTCCAAACTTACTGTGTTGTTTTGCGCTTTAAATTATAGTGATTGATAAATGTCCCATAAGCAATGTTTAATATGATTAATATCACTTTTATACGCTATAACATGTGGGATTGAGGTACCCACCCGGCGTCAGAAAGCGCGTAAAAACTTCACCAAATTCCCAGTTATAAAGCGCTATTTCGTGTCAAATACACGGGTAGGGGGGAATGTTTCAGTAAAATTTTTGTTAATAACACGGGTAAATACAGGTAAAGTGTTAATTTATTGCAAATTCCACCATTACACGTAATAACGGGTTCGATTTCGGTAAGCGCGCAAGTGTTTGGGAGCGTGTTTAATGTACCGATTTACCCGTTATAAATAGCTGATGTTCTCTTTAATCGTATTTTTTTTTTGCATTTGCAGAATAACTCAATTGCATCAACCCCTTTACAAGTGTAATATGGTGTTAAACAAGTCCATAAAATCATCCAGAATATCGCGTAAATCAATATGCAGTCTATAGGCAAAGAAGCCATTTTGGTGAAAGCTTGTCTAGGTTTTCTTCCCGCTGAGCCACGTGATTAAGTGGGCGGAGCGATCACTGATAAGGCGTCATGTCAATTCACCCCGAGGAGACAATTCACCCACTAGACAATTCACCCCTGCTCCTTGACAATTTTTTTTTATCTTTTGCTGTTTGTTTAGGATTTAGTAATTAAAAATATCTGTTTTCTAAGGATAGTTATTTGTATTCTTTTTTATTTTTATGAAGTTCTAATAAAAGCATATTAAGATGTTCTCAGAATTTCTTTCTTTTTTTCATAAAATTACTTGCAATTGAAACATAACTGTGCTTTTTATCTATTGATGTTTGTTTTATTAACAATATCTTATTATTAACAATATCTTTTTATTGTTTTTATGTCATTAAATAAATTATTATGTGTTTATGTTTTATTTAAGATTGATTTTATTCATTAAAACAGTTTATATTTGTAAAAAGTGTATAAATAAATAATAATGGTATTGGATACATTATTTGGAAATAATCTAATTGTTTTATTTGATAAGTTATGCAAGATTTCGAAATTTTTATAAAATTACTATATTTATTTTTAAATGGGAAATATAATAATAAAATATTTGTCACATAATCAGTCAACAAAGTAACAACACCTAAAAAACAACCTTTTTCACACCCATAAAGGTATCAATAAACAGATAATCTGTCAGGCATTTAGAGCTGATGAGGGTACTGATTATCTAATGGTAGATAAGGCTATTACTGATTGGGGTTGCTTAGAGATAAGGCTGTAGTATGGAATGAGTTAACATACTGTATGATTGAAGTGGACTTGAATTGAGTACAATTTTTGTAAAAAGTACATTACATTTCAAAACATTTTTAAGAGGAGCATACTAGCGGTATTATAGTAGATTTAATAAATCATGAGGTATTGGTGTATAAGTAGCATTTTAAAAAAATATAACATAAAATGGTGTGAATTTGATACTGGCTTTGAAAAGAATACTGATAATTGCAGACTAAAATATGTTTCAATACACAACATTACAAAACACAACTTCTATCACTAATCCTTCAATGAGAGAAAATCCAACAACTTAATGGATAATAAGAATAAAAATAATAATTTTTTTAGTGAAACACTTTTGTTTATAGGCAGTAAAATAAAAAATAATCAAAATATCAGGTGAACAACAATGGAATTTTTTAATACAATACCAGGTCTTAGAATTGCCCAGCCCAACATAATTATTTGTCAATGTGTGTAACTGAAGTCTTTGTTTATCTGTGTTGACACTTTGATAAAGCCTTGTCAGGTGTGTGAATGCTTGATTGTAATACCCATTAATAGCACGCTTCCAACCAGATTAAATTTCCTTTCTTTAATTAAGGTTTTCTTATCAATTAAACTATAATATTTTATTAAATTAATTATCCCATCTAACATGAATAAATAAGTAATTGTCATAATGTAAAATTCTAAGAATTAAATGAAACTAATTAATCAACTTCAATATTTGACAAAGTTCTCAAATAATAAAATAGCAGTTAACCTACTTATTTCAGTCTTCAATATAGTTCATTTTATCCACTAGCCATTCGGGCTACTGGAATGGTAAAGACAAGTAGCCCAGCAGCAAAATTACTAGCCCAAAGTAAAATTTGTTAAAATATACACCCTGTTAAAGGGTTTCATCTTTCAATAGCAGTTAATCTATTAAAAGTAAAATTGTATCCAGGGTATGTTAACTGTAAAGCCTATTGCAAAAACAATTGCAACACAATATAACAAGTCAATGTAATTATGTCCTTTATTAATTATAAGTATTCAACATGTGATAAACAACTTCTTCGTTCATCTAATCATCACTGCAATTGACATGACGCCTTATCTATGATCGCTCTGCCCACTAGAATTGATCCACCAATCAGCGATCGATTAATCGGGCGCACTCGTTAGCAATGACCTATCCGCCATTTTCTAGACAAGCTACATGTTAAGGTTCACTTTTATTCCAATAAGTTTCTTTTGTTTTCCTCTTAAAAAAAAACGATTAAAAATGGTTAAACGGTGTCAATGGGGATTATGTTACTCGGACAATCGATATCCTGAAAGATTAGTTGGTGACATTTAATTTATATCGTTTCCAAAGCCGAAAAGAGATCTTGAGAACTGTAAGAGATGTATAAATACATGCGGTCGTCACCACGAACAACTGAACGTCAACACTGTCAAAGACAATTATAATATATTTTTATCGGATATACTAGCAGATTTAAATAGTTTATGTTATCGATCTGATTATCACATAATATTTCACTTTTTTAAAATAGTTTTATCAGTTACTAGGTCAGAAGCGAGGTTCATCTGCATTACTTAAAGAGAAATAAAACCCACCATGAAGCCTAATTCATGCTGTGTTTTATTACTCTGATAGTAATGCACTTAATTGACATCATACATGTTATTTGACGGTGACATGTGATTTATTATCTTATTAACGGTATCTACACATTTGCGCTCATGTGGTGTCACCAATAAACGCTTTTAATCCACACTAGGAGATCGAATGCCTAGATCTCATTTTTTAAACGAGTTTGTATATTTTGTTCGGATTAAAAAACGGAAATGAAATATGGCAAAAACGGTGTAAAAAGGGTTAATGCAACTCTGACATTTGGTATCCAGAAAGATAAGTTAGATGAATTAAATTTACACCATTTCCAACGCGGAAATGCGGTCTTGACAAGAGCGAGTGGAAGCTTAAAAAATTATTGAGATCCCCTTTAAAGAACATTTATTTATTTCACAAACTTGAAATGTCATATAAGCAATAACTAAGCATTATTAAGTATGTAATATGTGTGCATGTAAAATAATTGAGAATTTTGGTACCCAATTCGTGTAACTTTACGAAATCCCCGTTAAAAATCGCATTTCTGTGTGTGTCAGAAACAAGTGAAAACCATTTTGTTATTATTTTAATAAATACGTATCGATAAATGCTATTGTAAAAGAGTTATTATTACTGATATTAGTTAAACAATAAATGCGGTAACTTCGCGGAAGTCGTTACCTGCGCGAGCGTCTGATATTGGTAGCCTTATTAATTTATAATAGCCTGACCGTATTCCCTTTCGTACAACGCTAATTTTATATCAGACAATGTCCAAACGACTGTGTTGGTTTTGCGCTTTAAATTATAGTGATTGATAAATGTCCCATAAGCAATGTTTAATATGATTAATATCACTTTTATACGCAATAACATGTGGGATTGAGGTACCCACCCGGCGTCAGAAAGCGCGTAAAACTTCACCGAATTCCCAGTTATAAAGCGCTATTTCGTGTCAAATACACGGTTAGGGGGGAATGTTTCTGTAATAAGTTTGTTAATAACACGGGTAAATACCGGTGAAGTGTTAATTTATTGCAAATACCACCATTACACGTAATAACGGGTTCGATTTCGGGAAGCGCGCAAGCGTTTGAGAGCGTGTTTAATGTACCGATTTACCCGTTATAAATAGCTGATGTTCTCTTTAATCTTATATTTTTTGCATTTGCAGAATAACTAAATGGCATCAACCCCTTTAAATGTGTAATATGGTGTTAAACAAGTCCATAAAATCATCCGGAATATCGCGTAAATCTATATGCAGTCTATAGGCAAAGAAGCCATTTTGGTGTTAGCTTGTCTAGGTTTTCTTCATGCTGAGCCACGTGATTAAGTGGGCGGAGCAATCACTGATAAGGCGTCATGTCAATCCTGGAGATCCTCTTAGTCAGAAACCATATCCTGTAAAACAAGCAACCTGATAGTTATTTTCCAGAAGTTTACTTGACAAGTGAAGGCATAGATGGCATACTTTTATCATACATGTTGACTTTTTTCTTATGCTGTGTTTCTAAGCGTAGCTTATTAAACTCTGTCTTACAGAAGTAGCTTCTCCTTCATCACTGATTTTTTACCACTTTTCTTGAAATTCACGTTTCCGTGATTTTTCATAGTCATTTGTTGACTTACGACAAGACGTGGGCAGTTTCTTGACTGGCTTCGCTCCAGCTACGTATTTAAGCATTATGCAGCCTTATGCGCGTAGGGACTTACAACTTTGGAAATAAACACACAAACAAGGTTACAAAGTAAAACGATGTTTATTCCGGAAATGCAAGCCGCGTACGTTGATAAGTTTACTTCAGCAGAAAACACATCAGCATGACGTGTGCCAATAGTAAATAATCAGTCTAAATTGTTTACCACGTGGCCTGTGTTACGACTCGAAAATGACCGTTGAATGTATGGACCAATCGGAACGCGTTTAAATCTCGTATTTTTGGCGAAGTTGAACGAAGTTCTGTCGGAAATCTTCGCAAAGTACTCACAAAATAATGACTTTTATCACACTTAAAAACGAAACAATATTGATACACGGAATTTCTACTGGCCCGACGGGCATACAATATGGCAATTTTAATAGGCCAGAGCTATAATTTACACGCCCAGGCAAACGGGCGTGCGCTTATTTCGCAGACTGTTATTTAAATCCAATGCACAAATATTATAAATACAAACTACTTAATTTGTTTCAATTTTATGTTGTAACACAGTTTATAGAAAAAAAAAGCATTGGTTGGATTGCATTTGACAAAAAACACAATTTCATCTTTCATTTACATACTACATGTATTATCTTCACATCAAAATTATGCTACAAAGTCAAAATTATAACCCCAAACATCTGTTCACAACTTATTTGAAAATATGACGAAAGCAAATGACAATACAATATCATATAAAAAATATGGCAGTGAATTGTCTTGGGGGTGTATTGTCCAAGGAAATCAAATTCTGGAGTGAATTGTCCAGGGGATGAATTGTCTTGGGGTGAATTGTCTGACACCCTTTCCCCCATCCACCTACTTTTTAATGAAAAATTGAGAAATTTTACCCATTTCATGGCATGCAAAGTACATTCAAACAGAATGCAATTCTAGTTTTGGCTACATTACTCATTAATTTCAACCATGTGCTGTGCTTCTTTACCTAGAAGTCTTTAGATTTTTCACAATTTACCTTTTAAAGTTCTGTTCTGTTTCTGCAGCGTGAAATATTGACCTTCGCAAAAACCTCCTTTTTGGAGATCCAAAATATCCTTGCAAGGGAGCAGTCGCTAGTTTCAATTTTCAATGTTTTTTTACAATATTTTGAGACATTCTTTCTTAAACCTAACACAAGAAATACCTTTTATAAATTCCTAATCGATTTTTAAAGACCATAGGTTACCCATACCATAAAGAAATGTAATTTTTCCCCCTTTCACTGATATGTGCTCGGTACGACTAAAGAGCGTATATTACTATAGGCCAGTTCATTGTTATTGTTTTGATTCCTGATTTTCGCGCATGAGCAATGCACTGGTAGTCAAAAGCATTGCTTACAGCTAACGCAAAGCATATGGATAACGAGACTTCTTTAGTCAATAAATCGAAAAGAAACTAAAAAAAACAACACCTAAATAATATTTAAAAAATATAATATTTAGTGCCAAAAGATTGCGTTAACACATTTATTTGCATTTTAAAAGAACGCGTCCATTAGCAATTAGTAATTAAGATTGTCTGAAGACTGAACGACAGACAATTCGACACTACAAAGAGCTATATGCATTAGCCGTATAATGATTTGCAGAAAAGCTTCAATAAAAATAATGATACATCTAATTTTGATACATCTAATTATAAAATTATAATTATCAATTGCATGCGTAGACTAGAGTAATAAAAAATTAGTGATAGCTAGAATGTGTCAGTGTTTCATTGAAAATAAACGTACTACAAAGCCCTATTAAAAGCGAAGTTCATGACGGTATTTACATGTAATTTTAATTTGGATGGGTGTTGTTCAGAGAATGACTTGAGGAATATTAACATTCAACCGAAAAACACAACCTCACATTATGCAAATTGAACTGTGTATTCATGAATTTTGTAAACTCGTTACTAGTGATCGAGTATGAGTGACAACTATCTAACATGTAACACACACACACACACACACACACACACACACACACACACACACACACACACACACACACACACACACAACACACACACACACACACACACACACACACACACACACACACACACACACACACACACACACACACACACACACACACACACACACACACACACACACACACACACACACACACACACACACACACACACACACACACACACACACACACACACACACACACACACACACACACACACACACACACACACACACACACACACACACACACACACACACACACACACACACACGCACACACACACACACACACACACACACACAAAACATAATATATATACATATATAATATAATATATACATATTGTTCCATTATTATTTACCTCCATTGATGTAAAACGTAATTTCTTGTTTTTATGATGTATTGCCGTAACATAACATCTTCATACGGAATGACGCTAAATACGTTAAATAGTTTTATTTACATTTTATAATTCATAAATACTTTATTTTTTATAAATAAAACGGGCTTGTATCTTTACCGTGTTCAATTTCCGCTAATCTATAGTCTTCAGATATGTACAATATGTAACATATCTAATTTAAGCAACTGTTAACTATGTCGGCGGTAAATTTATTCAACCAAATGCCTAGTTACTTAATAATACCAGAATGAAGACATGGTGGCATCATCAATTGCGTTTAATGACCAGACTGTCATCTGCCACCTAGTGTGATTTATGACACCATGTTGTTAGTTAGGTCTGGACAATATCTGATCAAAACGAGATAATCGGATTAGGCTGACAAATGTGCAATTAAACACCGGAATTCAAATTTAAGGCTTAAACGATTTTAAGATTGATGCAAACAATCAAATGAAAACTATTGCATTTAATTTAATTAAATGTTTATTTAATGTGTCAACATGTTAGTTTTCCCGGACCAGGGTAAAGGTCCCTGCCCAGACATATACCATTATGGTTAATTTGTAAATGTTTTTTATTTGGAATTGATTTATTTATTCATTGTGTTCAATCTTATTTGTTTCAGTAACGTAGAACAACTTGTTGGCATGTTGAAAAATAAAATCTAAATATAATCGTTTAAATTTAACCGATCACGCTCTATTTCTCCCCATTGATTGTATCTTTCTTTTGACTACCAATATAGCCCGGATGTAAACACGCAGGTGCGCGTGAAAATGAGTCATATACGCATTATAGACGGACCCAAAATTTCGAGCAAAAAACTTCAAAAACTGTTAAAGGGGAATAAACAACACAATAATACAATTCCGAATGACAATAAGTATGTTTCCAATGTTATTGTCTTTCTGGAATGTATTTATCATCACAGAAATGGATAAAAGCAACGTTTGGATTATCAAAAGGTAAATGTAATATATTTTCGAGATAAGTCACTATATTATTTATACAGTGTTTCAAAATTATGGAACGTTTTAAATTCATCTTTCCAGAAATAGCAATATGTGGGTCTAATCTCTTTCAAAAAGACATTTTATTCAACGTAACGTACCGAGTTAAGAAAATTCAAAAATTATAAATTGATATTGACACCTTAAAAAGAAAACATCAATTATTTAATAAAGTTTGGTGTCTTTAACTCTTTATACAATGGAATATATTGCAATGGGTATAAACTGTTTATTAAAGTCTGATCCCCCCCTCCCTTCTCTGGTCAAACTCCCATTGGAGTTCTTTATAAATTGGAGTTAAACGGGGATCCCCCGTCAAACTCCCATTGGAGTTTAATTTAAATGGGGGATTGACGGGGTCCCCCGTGAAAACCCCGTTGGAGTTTAATGGATATGGGAGATGGACGGGATCCCCCGTCAAAACCCTACGGGGGAAGAAAATCTACAAACACTTTATTTTCTTCTTAAAGTACATATTTCTTACAATTATAACTTAAACATGTGTATTTGTAAACATTGAAACAGAAAACAATGCATACTATTAAAATTACATTTTTTGTAAAATATAGGTAAAATTCTCCCGTCTGGAAAAAACTCCCGTTGGAGAATTGCAATTCTTAACGGGGTAGCCAAAACTCCGTTGGGATCCAACGGGGGAAGGCAACTTTATCATCAAATAACTCTACTTTCCAAAAACATTTTAACTCTTTTTTTTCAATTATATGTATGTACTCAATGCCCCCTAGAAAAATGCAAAATTTCATAACAATTGTTCAATAAATAAAAAAAATAAGTTTGCAAATAATCTGGATTTGCAAACTTAATCTGGATACTGAATTTACATGTTTTATTTTTATCATTTAGGTAATATATAATTGTATCATTATCATCATTAAATATTCTGAAAATAATCTAAATTATCATGATTACTTTAAAGTAGAATTTTTAAATTTTTCTCATTATTTTTTAATGAATTTCCACATTTGCTTGATTCAAAATAAAATGTATTAATAAGGGTTTCAATTTTTAATTCTTATCCAATTTTTAGTTCGATTAAATTTAAAGTACTAACTACATACATGTATGTGAAATGCTCTTGAGTTCGTTTCCTGGGCCTAGAACCAGTACTTGGGTGTCTCTTGGAGATTTCTTAAGAATGCTCCCACACTGGGGATCAAACCAGTGACCTCCAGATCATTAGGTGGACAACACATCCATTACAAATCAGCGACCTTTAATTAGTAAATTACTTTAGTATTGCAGCATTATATAATATAATGTTGCTACATATTTTTGGAAAATGAGTAATGTGCAGTACTAAATAAATCTAAATGCATACAATTTTAATTGTGTATATTGTGTGATTATTAGTTAAAAATTCACTTTTTACAGGTATACTGGATTATGAAAGACTGATAAACATAAAATTGACAACTCATCTCCCCAACGATACTTTGTGTGGCTCATTCTCAGAACAAAGCCATAGTCAGTGAGAAAACTACAGTGTCAACAGACCACTTGATTGTGACAATTATGGCTGACCAAGCAAATGTTATCATTTAAAATAAAGAAAACTTCCAGTTCAATTTACATTTTATACCAGTTATGACATTGACCAACACAGAAAATAATTATAAGGTTGATTTTCTCAAAATTGCCTGTTACAATTGGATACTGTTTTAAACTTCACTCTACTTTGTCTGAAAATAAAAGTCCTAAATGATGTTATTGAAACATACATATTTAATTTTTAGTTTTACAAGTATATATATATATATATATATATATATATATATATATATATATATATATATATATATATATATATATATATATATATACATATATTATTATATCTTTTTATCGATGGTCAATCAATTTAAGTTTAACTAATATATATATATATATATATATATATATATATATATATATATATATATATATATATATATATATATATATATATATATATATATATATATATATATACATACACATAATATACATGTGTATGCTTTGATTTTTTTCTATTGAAGCCAAATTAATATCCCATTAGATAGATAGATAATATCACAGCAGTATTCCTAGTTTGTCTGCAAGTACTGCAGAAATCATGGATTATTATTTTACTGAGTCAGCCTTAATCTTTATATTATAATTGTTAAAACAGATTAAGATGTGCATAATACAATTGAGGATGCATCAAGATTAAAAAATGGTACATGTATAAATTAATAAAGAATCAATAACAATCAGAAACTGTGCATTTTTTCAATATTGTGTGAAAGGATTTGAAGTAATTATGTGTTTTTGAAATATGATTTATGTGAATTTGAATAAATATATAAAATTTAGTGATTTTCTCAGACAAAACTGTTAATTACATACCAAAGTATTCAGACTGTATTATTGTAATATTCATTCGAATTTTTTAGTACAAAAAGCACTTTTCCCTGGCATTTGTATTTATAGTAATTGCATATTTTATTATTCTGACAGCATTTATATACTGTGTTCATGCAAGCATGAACACGGTTTCATTTTTTGAGTATTTAAACAAGAGGGCCATGATGGCCCTGTATCGCTCCACTGCTGAAAAAAAAGGCTGAAACAAATTTCTCTGCATGTGCAAATACTTAAATATAGGCCCTATTTAAGCACATGTACACTTTTGTGACCTTCTGGGCTGGGTCAAATTTAACCCCAGGGGCATAATTTAAGCAAACTTTGTAGAGGACTACTATATCTCACTTCATACAAAATGTGGTAGCCCTAGGTCCTAGAGTTAAGGACAAGAATATTTTTAAAGTTTTCACAAAATAAGCAAGATATAAGCGTATATAATGTTCAATTTTGTGACCCGCGGTTCAGGATCAAATTTGACCCAAAGGGCATAATTTGAACAAACTTGGTAGATGACTACACGATGTTATTGCATATCAAATTTGGTAGCCATAGTCCGAATGGTTTTCGACAAGAAGATTTTTAAAGATTTCACAAAATAGGCGCTTTATAAGCGTTTATTCAGTTTTGTGACCTCCTGGGGCAGGGTCAAAGTTGACCCCAGGGGCATTATTTGAACAAATTTGGTAGAGGTTTATTAGATTTCACTACATACCAAATTTGGTAGCCCGAGGCCCAATGGTTATGGACAACAAGATTTTTAAAGTTTTCACAAAATAGGCCCCATATAAGCGTATGTTCAGTTTTGTGACCCCGGGCAGGGTCAAATATGACCCAAGGGGCATAATTTGAACAAACTTGGTAGAGAACTATTACATGCCACTACATACCAAATTTGGTAGCCCTAGGCCCAATGGTTATGGACGAGAAGATTTGTAAAGTTTTCACAAAATATACCCTATATAAGCATATGTTCAATTTTGAGACCCCCGGGGCAGGGTCAAATTTGACCCCAGGGGCATAATTTGAACAAATTTGGTAGAGGACTATTAGATGTCTCTACATACCAAATTTGATAGCCCTAGGCCCAATGGTTATGGACGGGATATTTTGAAAGTTTTCACAAAATAGGCCTTAAATAAGCAAATTTTCAATTTTGTGACCCCCAGGGCAGAGTCAAATTTGACCCCAGGGGCATATTTTGAACAAATTTGAAAGAGGTTCACCCCGGGAACATTTCTAAGAAATTTCATCAGAATTGGACCAGTAGTTTAGGAGAAGAAGATGTTTAAAGGAAAAGTTAATGCACGGACGCTCGATGGACACAGGACCTATGGCCAGTGGAGCTAAAAATCAAATTAAACATTTAGTTTTGATGTAAAATCTGTTTTTATATGCAAGTGTCTATTTCATTTAAAAATTAAAACAGCATATTATTCATTATTGAAAAGATTATTCCAAGCTTGATGTCATATTTTAACTTTGCATAGTGTAGTTAATTGAACCTTGTATTGAACTGTATGGGCAGCTATATTTTTTAATTTATGTATGTTGTATTATACAAAATGCATTATTTCTACCACAAGTAGACCATATAAGGCCTACTGCTACTAAATAGGCACTGGTATGAATTTGACACTGTTTTTATGCTCATACAAAACTTTAATTATTACTACACTTTAGTATATTAAATATTTTCAAGTTTTTGTTCAACATTTTTTGCAAAAAAAAGAGTGTCTTAATGCATTTTAAAATATACTTAAAACAAACTACAAATGCATTTTAACATACCTTTTTCCTGGTAAAGTGTATTTGGGATGATAAAAAATACACTTGAAGAGTATTAATGCTGGAAAAATGCAGAAACAAATACATTTGTTAGAAGTGTGTCTTGTCTGCATTTTTAAGTGTATTAAATGCACATCAAATGCAGATAAATACAATGCCAATACTGTTACATGTATTGTAATGGACATAAAATGCACTTGTTCTTGTAATTAAATGCTTTAGTGAATTGAAATAACCTTTTATAACGTTTTAACAATTAATAATACCTTTTTATATAAATTTTCTTTTGAAATGTGACACTTAAATGATTTTTGCACAACTAGTAAGAGATATAATTTGTGCTCATAATGCTTTATCATTACACTATATAATATCATTTGTTGTATGAAAATTACCTGTAAAATTCATGTGAAAGCTCAAGAGATCAATAGCAGCGTGCTATACCCTGCTCCTTTTTACATGACTTGATGGTATTAAGTTCCCAATTCTACATGGATAAGGGAAAATTAATGTGAAGATTTGGCAAATAAGTCTTAACTCAGATCCAATAGGCAGACTTTCATATTACTTGTATTTAATTTAAATCATTATCTGAATTGCTCTTCTGCAAATCTTCGTTGGTCACAGTATTCACCTGAATTTTGTTCACTTTGTAGTGATTATATTTTCTATAGTTATCAGACAACATCTTTCTTCAAAAGTTTAACATGATTGCTTGGTTAATTTAGAAACAAGATCAATGCATCATAACATAAAATGAAAAAATGTGTAATAGTAAAAATGGCAGCAAAAAAGCACCAGATTATCTGCCTTAAATCTGAGACGATATGTTGATGTATTGGAATTTCTCATAAATAATGTGTCCCATAGTTGTATAATTGTATAGTCGCATGCATGAGTGGTGTCAATGTCACAATACCAATTAAAGCCTATAATTTGCTAAAACAATTTGAAGTTTGATGTGTGTTTTTTTCAAGATCTGTTATATATATATTTATATATATATATATTGTTGAAAAGTTTACATGCAATAAGTTTACTGTAATTAAGTGACAAATAGTTTTACTGATTTGGTTGGATGCATATATGCAGATATACCATGGTTTGAGCAGAGGACAGTAGCAAAAACAAGAGATGTCTCCGTAGGATGACATACGCCCCCGATAAACGCTTTAATAGAAGTTATGAGCATTTTTCAAAACCTAAACGCTGACCCTAAGTTCAAGGTCAAAGGGGTCAAAATTTGTGTGTGTATGGGAAGGCCTTGTCCATATACACATGCATATCAAATATGAATGTTACATCTGAAGCGACATAGAAGTTATGAGCATTTTTTTGAAACCTAAATGCAAAGTGCGACGGATAGACAGACGGACAGTGCGATCACTATATGCCCTCCTTTGGGGGCATAAAAATGTGTTTCACATTGTTTTGGTAAATTAGTAATGTACAAACATGTAGTTAAAAGAACAAAATCATCAATTATAAAGTTATTGATTATAAAATGTTGCTGGCATATTTGATGCATTTATCTAGCTATAAGAAGGTCCCTGTTTAATCCCCACTGGCACCGAGTGAGGGTTCTCAAAATCTTTAAACAATATGAATAACTACATATAGGGTCAAGAGCCTTGTTAATATGGGGGCTAAACACCTGAAATCAAAGCGACCCAGGTTAAAGGCCGAGGCAAAATAAATAAACCAGGGGCCGCATGAGCCTCTGAACAAGTATTGTTTCTTCTCAGAAAACTGGGACAAGAGTCTTACTAAGCTTTAGACTTTGAGTTTCAGTGCAATCTATCTAAAATAAATTGGTCAAATTAAATAGTAATTTGTAAAAAATAAACATTCTGCACAAATTCAATTATTTACTTTACCTGTGTGCATTAATCATTTCAGTCTTGATGTTAGTGAACTATGTCAAAAGCACCATAGCTATGAAACACTTGTATTTTGAATATTGCAATGTTCCACAGAAATGATGCTGATGATAATTCTACACGATGATGAATTACTAGAAACATTTCTAAATTCCATTTTCACCAACAATTCGGTTATTCCACTACCAGTTCAAATGCTTCGTACACAGTTGAAAATAGCACTATTCCACTCAACAACCGTGACACATGTACTCAATTTTTCAACTTTTCGCAATTAAAATTGTCTCCTACTGTTATTGTTGTTGTTGTACTTTTGAAAGTAGTTCGAAAGATGGCGACCATTAACCCAGAGATTGATTTATGAAATAAATCGTCTGCTGATCCAGAGTGATGAGTACAGTGTACTTGTAGGTTTAAAACCACTAAATGTTTTACATTTTCTTGCTTTTTGAGTCATTTCACTTGATTTATTTGTGCGGTTTTCATACAACAATTGCAAATGTCTTTATCTATCTGCTGACATGTAAAATGATCCAACATTGCTTAAATATGCCCTATTAAATTTTAAATTTAAAAATAATGTAATGTATTGATATGAGTGTTAATAGGTTGAAAAAGGGCCATTTTTTCCTTGTAACGACTTTCTTGATTTATTACAATACTTTGTAACGTAACGCAAAAATCTGTACTATATTGTATGCATTTACAGTATCATTATAAACAAGACATCTACTAACATTTTATGTCACACAACTGTTACATGTAACAATATTTGGCATGAAATTCAAACAATTATATAATTTCATCTAAACATTAAACATACTTTATATACATAATAAATTAATATAGTTCATACGTGTACTGTTTTTCATGTACACATCTCTTCTAGCATTTATCACGCACAATTCTTATCAACATGAAACAATAGTTTAACTACGTATACTTTCAATAAATATTAATTTTTTAACAACATTTCACATGAAAATCAAACAATTAATGTCCCCTACCGGTGAAACCGAAGGGGACTTATGGTTTGCGCTCTGTCAGTCAGTCAATCTGTCAGTCCGTCACAATTTTCTGGATCCTGCGATAATTTTTATAGTTCTTCATATTTTTTCATGAAACTTGAAACATGGATGGATGGCAATATGGAGCTTATGCACGTTATTTCATTCTGTTCCTACGTCAAGAATTCAGGTTGCTATGGCGACAAATAGACTATAAATATTGCTGAAAATAGTGGATTCTGCGATAACTTTGAAAGTTCTTTATATTTTTTCATGAAACTTGAAACATGGATAGATTGCAATATGGAGATTATGCACATCATTTTATTTTGTTCCTATGTCAAGAATTCTGGTTGTAACAAATAGACTAGAAATATTGCTGAAAATGGTGGAGTTTCACCGTTAGGGCACTTATATTGCTTGGCAATAGTCTTGTTTAATTTCATTACACATTAAACATACTTTGTATACATAATAAATTATCATATTTTACACACATACTGTTTTTTATGTACATACATCTACTAGCATTTATCACGCACAATTCTTATCAAAATAAAACAATTGTTTAACTACGTATACTTTTAATAAATATTAATTTATTTACAACAGTTCACGTGAAAATCAAACAATTATTTAATTTCATCTAGACATTAAACATACTTTGTATACATAATAAATTATCATATTTTATGCATGTACTGTTTTTTATGTACAAAAATCTACTAGCATTTATCACGCACAATTGTTATCAACATGAAAACAAAAGTTTAACTAGGTTTACTTTCATTAAATATTAATTTGTTAACTAAAATGTATTTACAAACTAAACTAGAAATGGCCGACGCGTATCCCCTCGCCGCATAGATGTAATATTAAACGGCAATTTTGGGTGGGCAATGCCTATGTTGGGGGGCCCTGGGGTGGGTAATGTGGGCATGGATGGTCGAGATAGACCGTGTTGTCATAATAAATGTTCAGTATTAATTTGAATTCAATTGGTGTATAAATGAAGAAGTTATTGTTAACAAAGTTTTGGGTGGGCATGGTCTATGTGGGCAGGGCGCCCCAGGATTGGTAATGGGGCCATGCAGAGATGAGATTGACCGTATTGTCATTAGAGAAGTTCAGTATCAATTATAAGTGAATCGGTGTATAAATGAAGAAGTTTATGTAAAATAACCTACAAAAATGAGTGAAGATCTCTCAACCGGCCCCATCCCAACCCCCATAACGTTTGACCAAGGGATCAGATCAAAATTCATTACAGTGCACTATCGCACATATGCTCATAGCTACTATGTGTGTAAGTTGCAAGGTTCTAGTGCTAATAGTGTAGGAGGAGCAGTGGCCAGGACGGACCGACATAAGACGGAGATAACCACAATATCCCCACTTTTTCTCTGAAAAGCGTGGGAATAACGACAAATTAGAATCAAAGTACTGACAGTACTAGTATGACAATGCTTTTGAAGAGGATGGATATAAAAGCATCAATTTAAGTTTATCAACATCACCACAATTGAGTATGTGGGTACCAAAATTTTGGGTACGAAAATTGTGGGTACAAAATAAAATTGGGGATACGGGGAAGTAGTACCCGTGGACCTCTCGATAAATTTGAAAGAGGACTGGAACCCAGCTGCCTTTACCTTTATGAATGGCCCTGGGGTTGGTAATGTGGACATGGATGGTCGAGATAGACCGTGTTGTTATAAGAGATGTTCAGTATTAATTTGAAGTAAATTGTATGTGTACATCATAAATCTATCACATGACTTAAAGGAACCATTTTCATATTCATCTATGATTAAGTAAAGTCATCTAGTTGTGCTAGTACATTTAAGCAAATGCCAAACATGATTATTCATGCCAATATTTCATTGTTGTTTTCATCAGTATTTGAACAATCTTCGTCATCACCATTGATGTCATCAATCTCCAACCCAACTGCATAAGTGCCATCTGGCTCATCAACGCTCTTTGAAATCACACGTTCAATGTCTGTAGGTAAATGTGGTCCAGAAAACCACTTCGACTTAAAATATTCATCATCTTCCAACCAGTCATTTGAGTTATGTGATAGATTTATTATTTACACATACTTAGTACATTACAAGACCGGATGACAATAATATTCGTCAATATTTAGTTTGTAAATACATTTTAGTTAAAAAATAAATATTTATTGAAAGTATACGTAGTTAAACAATTGTTTCATGTTGATAAGAATTGTGCGTGATAAATGCTAGTAGATGTGTGTACATAAAAAAACAGTATGTTTGTAAAATATGATAATTTATTATGTATACAAAGTATGTTTCATGTAAAAAGCAAATTAAACAAGACTATTGCCAAGCAATATAAGTGCCCTACCGGTGAAACATCATCATTTTCAGCAATATTTCTAGTGTATTTGTTGCAACCAGAATTCTTTACGTAGGAACAAAATAAAATGATGTGCATAATCTCCATATTGCCATCTATCCATGTTTCAAGTTTAATCACAAAAATATGAAGAACTTTCGAGGTTATCGCAGGATCCACTATTTTCAGCAATATTTATAGTCTATTTGTTGCCATAGCAACCTGAATTCTTGACGTAAGAACAGAATGAAATGACGTGCATAAGCTCCATATTGCCATCTATCCATGTTTCAATTTTAATGAAAAAACATGAAAAACTTTAAACGTTATTGCAGGATCCAGAAAACTGTGACGGACTGACGGATTGACTGACAGACAGAGCGCAAACCATAAGTCCCCTTCGGTTTCACAGGTAAGGGAAATAATTGTTTGATTTTCATGTAAAATGTTGTTAAAAAAATAATATTTATTGAAAGTATACGTAGTTAAACTATTGTTTCATGTTGATAAGAATTGTGCGTGATAAATTCTAGAAGATGTGTGTACATAAAAAACAGTACACGTATGAACTATAATACTTTATTATGTATATAATTATGTAAATGTATAAAATATACTACAGATTGTTGCGATCCGTTACAAAGTATTGTAATAAATCAAGAAAGTTGATAAAAGGAACAAGTGGTCCTTTTTCAACCTATTATATCAATACATTAGATTATTTAAAATTTAAAATGATATAGGGCATATTTAAGTTATTTTGGATCATTTTACATATCAGCAGATGGATAAAGACATTTGAAATTGTTTAATGAAAACCGCACGAATAAATCAGGTGAAAAAGCAAGAAAAATGTAATTTTTTTAATGTTTTAACTTACAAGTACACTGTACTCATTGGAATGTTTTGTTTTGAGCTATGTTATAGACAAATGTGCAAAGACGAACAGTTGTTATTATTATCGTGATCACATGTGTAATAAATCTATTTATATCAAATTATTCCAGAAATCAGCAGTTTTGTGTTTGATTTCGTATATTGTTCCTGAAATATCACTAAAAGTCGTCATTAAAAAATGTTCATGTTTCTATTAAATCAGGAGACCCTTTTGTGTGTTTTTAATACAATAGTTGGACTACTATGTTGAAAATTATTTCAGTAGAGTAAAAATTCGAGGAACTAAAACCTGAAAAATCGACTTAAACTGCTAAAATTGTTAAAATTTAGTGGTTTTTAACCTACATAAACTGTACAAAAAGTGGTTTTAACCTAAAATCACAATGCGATCATTGCATTTTTTGTTTAGAGTGACCTTATAGGCAATTGTATATATGCGAACAATATTTGATTATTATAATGATCACATGTCTTATAAATCTAATTTAATCAAATTATTCCAGAAATCAGCAGTTTTTTGTGTGATTTTATTCATTTCCCCCCAAAATCACTAATAGATGGTGATTAAAAAAGTCGTTGTTGGAATGAAACAAGGAGGCCATATGTGTGTTTTTAAAGGAATAATTAGACAAATATGTTGGAAATTGTTAACTTGGTAAAAAGAATTCGCAGTATTAAAAAGTAAGAAATGGGCAAATTTTGCTAACAAAATGCGAAATTTGGTGATTTTTAACCCTTTTTAAAAAAATACATGGAAAATTACAATTTGTTTACTAAATTATCAGAAAGGTTTGTGACACATATTTAATACCCCAAAACTGAATCCCTGGGTAAATTCCCATGACTCAAAATGTCTATTTATTTAATTATTCCAGAAATCAGCAGGAAAACTTTCGATTTTGAGTGATTTTACCCAAAAAATCATAGATATGCACGGCTGTGACACTTAAGAAATGTGTTTTCTGGAACGATATACAATACCCTTTACAAATATACAAAAAAATATTGGCCTCAAAGCTTGCAATAAATACCAGTGAGCTCTCGGATATCAACAACGGCCTTAAACGTTCTGAACTTAATTTTTCAGTTTGAAAAGGTATTCATATATATCTGCAACATTTAATGATGCTGATTATGTAATCAGCACCCTTGGCACTCCTTTGATAAACAAAAAAAGTTTAGCATGCAACACGGCTGCAAAATATATGCGAAATAGACTTAACATTAAAATTATAGACTAAATGTTGCGAGGACGCCGTTGGAATAATCAAGAATGCTTCTCAATTTGTTTCGTACTTTTATTTCTTGATCTATCATAACGACAATGGCGAATATGACGACAATGTCGACTATGACGATTAGCATTGACGTCATATTCGTCATTGGATCTTTTGTTTGAATTAATGTTAATGTTCAGTGTTAAAATCATTAATGTGATTTCTTTTGAAAGCTTAAATTGTTTAAAGGCGCGTCATTGTATGACGCCGTCATGTATAATGTTCCCCATTTAGCGGACCTCGCAAACCAAATAATGTTTTTTTTTAATGCATGACGTCAAACGGTGAAGCTTGAACGTGCGACGTCGCGGTAAAATAGTATACATGCCGGCGCCTTTTAACAATTTAATATTTCAAATTAAATCACACTTATGTTTTTAACACTAAACATCAACATTAATTCAAACAAAAGATCCAACATTATTAACATTATTTATTTAATGAGTTCAGGACCACCGATGTCAAACGAGCTTTGGGGAACTGATATACGAACTTGATTAGCGATTAAAACATCAAAAAATATGATACCGAATTACGACGAGTTTAAGCGCAAAAAAAAGTAGTGATGTGTTAATTTCATTTAAGAGGTCGATAAATTGTAAACACAGTTAACTTGCGTAATATCAGTTTGTGTTGATGAGCTTAACGCATAACAACAACATCTGCAAACGCGCAGTGAGTGGCAACAAAAACAAATACCAAACGTTCAAAATGTATGCGTACTCTAAAATATCGAACTGGTTATATTGAATGGATAGCAATATAAAGAATGTGACATTTTTTTTTTAACGCGGACATAATATTTTCTATCCTGCCTCTATTGCAAACATGAAACCTAATAAAGCAGGGTCGAATAAATTTATAGAGGAAACTTAAATTGATGGTTTACCTTATCATATAATTGCATACCGTTACAATCTGATTCCTTGCATTCCCAAGAATACCAACAAGCAGGGTCTCCTCGTTTTCAAGTCGGATCACATTTGGTGCCAGGACATATTGGTAGTTCTTAAAATGAACAGACACCATCTACGCATGTTGATATGTGACATCTTATCGTTTTAAAAAGAGTAAAATAGTAAAGATTTCCAAATGTGAAAGTACACAAAAGCAACTAAAGTGTGCTTCCTGTCGAATAACTTCACGAGCCCAATGCATGGCAGCTACACAGTTTTACATTTTGTATCCATTTTAAATTAGTGACACACGAGTGTGCTACACTATGCCGTTGTTAAAGTTCTATTCTTGTTTGTTACATGTGTTTAATTGGTTGTTACATGTGTTTAATTGGAAACATTATGAGTTATGATAAGTTTTAAATGTTTCAACAAGAGACGAAGAATATTGCAAATGCTTTTTTTCCATGATTTTCGAACATGTGTTTTAATTGTACGCAGAACCGCAATGCTGTTAAGCATGAATTGATAAGAAAACAACGTCTAGAAACATCGGAAAATTAAGAATTGGTACAGTATACTCGTCTTAAATTAAACTTATCTAGAACCTGAATAACAATTTTAACATTTAATGTGAACTCTGTAAGCAGTTTATATAAAAAAAAACATAGTAATCCAATTCGTAGTTTTATAAACGACATGTTCCAAAGACAATACTGAGTTAGCCACACTTTTGATAAAGCGTGTAAGACAAATATGTTACATCACTTGTCAAACATTATATTTGTTCAAAGGTCGGAATGCGCTGCATTTCTTATGTTTACGTATAAAGTGCAATATTTATTTCTTTTAAACCGCAATAATCTAACACATACCCGTTCACGCTGCTGAAACAAGCAGCGAAAAGCAAAACTATGATAAATCCCATTTGAAACACTACATTGAAGTAAACTCAGACATGCGCTTACGTCTGATTATATATCAGCACACTTCGGCCTTGCGTTTCACTGGGCTTATCAGCAAACCGATTTTGCTATTTCCAAGAAATGTTTACGTGAACTTTTTCTAGGAAAAAGCAATCAATATCGTAGGAAATGTATATGTATACCAGATGAAAATTAGGCCGCATTATCTTATTTGCGAAACAGTTTGTATACATGTCATAACATGTACACGTTTTATTTGAATAACGATTATTTCTAGATTTTGAGAGAATATTGAGAGTGGGTGTATTTTAACTATTGGCAGATGACTGTCAATTATGTATTTGTGCATGTGAATTTTACATAATATGATATATTACTGGCGCAAAGTTTGATATCAAATCAATTGAACATTACTCTTATTCTCAGTACATAAAATGTTTGTTATTCAGTATTTTGATTAAAAAATAATTATAAGCAATTTATTTACAGATCAGATAAATAAGAAATATAGTTGAAGTAAGAGAAATCAAATATCACAGACCTATTAGCCTGTACTAAACAGTGATCTAAAATCTTTGATCAGGGCTTTCATAAATTATGCAATTAATATTATCAATGTATCACTCATAAATAACTAATTATGGTAAGCATTTACTGTATCATTATATTATTATTACTACTTATACTACTGCTGCTGCTGCTACTGCTATTGCTGCTGCTGCTACTGCTACTACTACTGCTGCTGCTACTGCTACTGATACTGATACTACTGCTGCTACTACTTCTACTACTACTACTTCTACTACTACTAATAATAATAATAACAATAATAATAATAATAATAATAATAATAATAATAATAATAATAATAATAATAATAAAATAATAATATTAATAAAAATAATAATAATAATGCTGCTACAGCTACGCTACTGCCGCTGCGGTCGCTGCCGTTGAGACATTTTCTCTTCAAAAAAGCAATAAAATACATGTTTATAGTGAAACAAAATAACGCGTAGTTCAACATGTTTATAAAACTCTTGTGTCTAGTTCACTTATAAAGTGAAACTTCGGAATACTTATGTGATAAATTAGTTGTTTGAAGACATTTCTACAAAGGAGTCTTATACTATTTGTGTAACACCATAATATCAGTATGTGAAATGTACTATACAAGGATTGTAAAAGGATTATACAGTGAGGCTTGTGATTATGTTCCGATATTACTCTCTTTACAACCCCAACAAATAACCCTCATTCAGCCAATTTTAAGGGATTAAACCGTTTTCACCGCGTTGCATCCGAATTCATCTGTTTTCAAACTTACCCAGCGGTTTTTATGGTTAAATTGCGTAAGTCATCTCTTCAAGATATGAATCGCTACGCATACGCAGTCTTTAACGAGGTGGATCTGGACAGAATTAAATTAACCTCTACGCACGCGCAGTCGATGTCAATGGTGAATCGAGATGAAAAGGCGGAATTCATTAACGAGTGATCAGGGCGTAAACAACTATTTTTAATTGTAGAATGTACTTGGCATCATGCATAATACAACTTTTGATATTATGCTGCATACATAGAGAATACTATGTTAGTGTGATTTTGTACTTAAATTTATCCCACGAGTGAAGAAAGGTTTACATGGCGAGGAAATTGTAGTGTCAACACCGAGGATTTGAAAAGGAAACGGTGCGTGTTTATTAACATGGTTCAACTAGGATTATATGCGACAATTGCCACGCTGCACACCGAAGATATTTCACTTAACAAAGATTCATGTCAACGCGAGTTGCCGTCGATTCTCGATGCAACCGATATTTCAGTCAAGTGAGAAAGATTACGCATCTTATCGTGATAATCTTATCTACATATGTGCCGGCATGTGGTTACACAGGCATACCAGTTAACGCACTTAATCCCCAATGGGAACATGGTCTCCCTTGAAGAGAATACGTTTGCGCCTCTTTCGCAGATTTGTAGTCAACATGGTTGTTGTCTTGCTTATTAATCCGTTATAAGTGAAGGCAAAATCAATATATGTGTTTCATGTTTTACCGTTGAATCTTAATTCTGCACTTTATTTGGAAAATTTTATAAAGAACTAGATCAGTGTAAGAAATATAGAGAACATCGCGGGAACTATTTAATATAAATTAATCAATTGACATGTTATCTATTCCATAAAAAGTGTGCAAGGACGTAAATAAAATATGAACTACGTCGTTTGTTTAGAGTCTCAATTTATATGAAGTAGTTCAGAAGATATTCAGTAGAGAAACAGTACATATTCAAGGTTGGCGCTAAAGATAACAAGAGCACCGCATAACGGGTGCCAAAGGTCGGCTGCGAATGCAGTTTTTAATAAATGAAAGCTTGTCAGAATTGTTTGTGTTTTTTTAAGAGGTCACAGTTACCTTGACCTTTGACCTTGTGACCGTGTAGAACTTTTCAAGGTGCATCTACATATGAAGTTTCAAATTTTTAGGTGGAAGCACTTTGATTTTAGAGCAAACTGTCAAGGTTTTTGCAAGACGCAGACGGCGAACGTCGGACGGCGGACGTTGGTCGGCGGACATCAAGACGAGCTGGCTTTGACAATACGTCGGGTTTTCTCCGAAAACAGCTAAGCTAAAAAAGTTTAACGATGACGATCCACATCATAGTCTTATGGGCTTTTTATGAGTGTCCCTGTCTCTTTGTGTGTGAGACGAACAAAGAATGAACAATCTTATTATTATAAAAAATGTATGGGTTTCAACGAGATTGTTTTAAATTATCAAGCAAACCAACACTGTTCACCTGCAATTAAATGCTTCATTTTATTTATTTTCATTTCATTTAAATTAGTGTTTATTAATTAATCTACAGCAAGGTATTTGTCGTAAGTTTCAATGGGTTAATACTTTTCCATTGTATGCATTAAAGCCGATGTAAATTGTTCATTACAAAATACTTCATGTACTGATTTGCGCGTCTTTATGTAGTTACAGGACATGGTCTTTTGCAACACGCAGACTTTCCGTGCACGGACCTTGGCAGACGACAGCAACAATGTCGCGCTTGTATTAAAACACGGGTTTTACATTGTGTACATGTATACTATATAGTCAACGCTGTATATGCGTTCAAAGGAAATTGTAGCAGCACATATATTCACGCAGCTGTAATAAAACGGTGACAGTTTTATAAATGGACATGATGAAATAAACATCTCTGTAATTAAATTGCTACCACGTAAAATTGCTAAAGGTAATTGTTTTCACAATTTACTCGCCATTAGTTAGTAATGGCTCATCATTTGCATTTAAATGTGCATAATTAAAAAAATAACAGTATGTTTACACTAATTGTTTATAGTAAAAATATTAGATGATTATGCCCGACATCGTGTATAATGTAGTGTTTAATTTACCGTCTACCGGTTTACCGACGTCAATAACAAATAACAGTCGCCCGTTAACCTTGCCCCCCCCCCCTCCCCCATTAGCATGCGTTGAACCGATTGGACGGTCACTGGAAAGTTACCTGAGAATTTTAATGACGCAGTTGCGCCAGCATACATTACTGTGTAATGTGGCTTGAATATTCGATAGCACGTCATGCTTTCTAGTATCAGTTACTTATCTAATACCCCATGTTGCGTTTATGGCGACATCGCGCATAAATAGGTATCTAGTGCAATTTTAATGAAGGGAATATTGATATATTATAAAGAAACTTGATTTTGTTTTACAACCACTAACAATCCTAAACTATTTGTTTTCAACCCAAAATTCCATAATTACTCAAAGTGTGGATTTTAATAGATTAATCACTAAACAATCCGGAATGTTTGAGATAAATCCCCAAAAGATATTTATCAATTAGCAATCCCATTTTTGGAACGCAATTTCTAACCCCATTCTAGCTATTGATTAGTGGTTGACAATTATTTACCTTAACAGCCCGGGCAAAAAGATCACTTTACCTTTATTTTTCGAACAATTAGCAGCGATACAAAACATACACTAAAACTAAAGTTCACGTGAACAAAACCACAGACAAAGTCTGCTGTGCAGAAATATTGGCCAGATACAAGCGACAACATAAATTCAAGCATTAATGAACTAAACTCGATAAATATACAACTTCAAGCCATGACTGAAGGTATCTCAAACATAAGGGATGATATTAAGGGCATGATTAAAAAGAGGAAGTTGAAATGCTTATAGCAAACACAGTTACACTTCTTATGAAATAACTTGAAGAAATCACAAACAATAAAAATAAAATTAATCATTGATGAGGTAAGTGGCATACAGGCCAAAAGTGACAGTTTATACTTTGATTTAAAAAACCTAAAATAAAAAATTAAACAACCTGAAAACAGGCATGACATTAATAACACAAAATGGCAAGAACAAATTGACAAAACCAACGAATTAAACAAATCCGCACATTAAAAAATTAATTTCAGCGAGCAGTACTCAAGAAAAAAACAGCATAACAATTCTAAATATCCCAGAACACAGAGAAGAAAACGGAACTTCACTGTTAAAACTGTGAATGATATCCTAAAGATCAACACAGAGGTTGACTTACCGCTACTATATGTAGTGGCGATGCACCGTTTTCACACCAAGAAGGGGAATATCCACCCTGTGATAATCAAGCTGTGCAAAACTCTGTCTAATCTGAAAACGGAACTTCACCGGCGAAACGGTCAATAAAATCCTAAAGATCAACACAAATGTTGACATTCAGCCAATATATGTAGAGGCGATGCACCGTAGAAGGGGAATATCCATCCTGTGATAATCAAGCTCCGCAAAAACTCCGTGTAATCTGCCACAATGCAGAAAAAAGGCTCCAATTAAGAGCAACGGATACAAGCTGGTCGACGATATCTCAAAATCTTACCAGGGGCTTCATCTTTTTGCTTCTTCTGCATCCATATATCGACCATGCAAGGTACTGCAAACGGGCGGTATATGAAAAAACAAATATTGCAGACGATTGTATTCAATTTGATATATATGACAATTCTTTAAATATAATGAGTAACTTTAGTCATTATCGAAGACACGGCGTTAGCGGACAGTAAAAGTGTAGAACTTTACAATCTTAACTGGTATGTTCATTATCGTTAACATTTTATGACTGCATTCTTATTGTTTATGATGGACTTGATTGTGTAGTCTTTTCTTATTAGAATTGTAAATACATATTATAACACTTTTACTTGTCCTTTGTAATAACCATAAAGCCTATTGGAAAAAATATGACATAAAGAAATTTATAAGCTATAACAAAAAAGGAATGTTCAACTAACTTAGTGAAATACAGCAAACGTAAACACAATACATTTATATCATAACAAATTAAATTATAAATCTGACAATAGGATTTATGCTGTCTATTATAAAGCATACCCGTACTGTCTTCATCTGTGTATTCCGTATGAAGATAATAGTTCTTAGCGAACTTCTTGACAATGCCTGAAATATAAACTCAAGATTAGCACAACACAAGTTTATACACAGATGATACAATAGCTTGATAGCATGGGTATATTTACCAAATAATGATAATACAAATATACGTATTTGTCCTATTTATAACTTAGTACTATTCAGTAACGTTGTATAAGTAGATGTGTTCATTATGTATCAACTTCCGTTTACTAAACACAAATCTTGCACTCAGCACAGTTTTAAAGTTTATATCATTTAAAAACATAAATTTATGTATCTATGAAAATTATATGTTTTAATGAACTGTAAAAATTTTCGATTTTCCTTATATTCGTTATAATATCAGAGCAGTCTAAATTATGTTTTTGCTTCAAAGTCCGTAACACAAACCCATGGTATTATAACTTATATTCAAAACGATAACAATATAAAAAGTGAAACTCCAGCTGCTGGAGCAGTATTGAATTCTTATTACATACAATTAGTTGGTCCTTTATTTAAGGCAAGTGACCGATTGCCTAAATAGTACAAAACAGCACAAAACAGCACAATACAAAACAACATAAACACATATAAGAATAAAGCTGGGGTCGCCGCCTTGGAACGGTCAATGCAAAGCATTGGGGATTTAAACCAGTTTTAGAGCGCTCAACCTCACACTTGGCACAGCAATATTCATAATACATTTAAGTGTAAATAAAATTTATCCTCATAGCATTGTAACTCAAATTAAACAATAATAAAAGATTTAAACGTATTCAATTTAATTACCATTTAATTACTCAATGGTAGGAAAGATACCAGAGCAAGAAAGTTACAACTTTTTGAGGAACGATGAAATGAAACTACGAACAAGTGTCAACTACATTCCTTCTTTATAGAAAAAGATTTAAGAATATAGCGTCATGAAGTTAATATTTCAGATCACCATCGCGCAAGTACAGCATGCATCAATAATGGGTGTAAAAGATCCGTATTACATAGCTTGGTTGTTTATGTGAATGCTAATAAATAAATCAAACAAGAAACGCCTGTCAAAGAGAAAACACAATTCAAATTGACCGCTTTAAACCCAATGACATATGCATGTAGATTAAACAGTGAAAGTATAAAGCGATGACGTCACAAAAATCTATGTAGCCAGGAACAGAGAAAGAATATCGTATGGCGTAATTGACAAGCGAAGACACGATGACGTGAACAAAATCCAGGGGCAGTGCTGTAGCATAAAACTAAATATATTAAAGGGACGGTACTGTAAAATTGAATTACTAATAAAACCAGCTTAGGTAATTAAATATTTAAGAATCAAACGTATAAAATGGTAATTCCATTAATGAATCCAAATTTAAGAGAAGAAAGATATAGTGAATCGAAAACCAACAGGCACGTGTTTTTAAGTACGTTAACATCATATCCTTTTGATAGAAATGAGTTTATTAAATTAAAAAGTTTAATATAAACATTTTCTTTAAGATATTTTAATAAGATAAGCCGATTTGTTATCTGATAAACTTGCGACCATTTACATTATTTAATGTAGTTTACAAACAAGCATCAGGTTCCATTGCACAATTATTATTGACAGTACTTTACATTTTACTCTGCACAAATTAAATAGGCTTCATTAAAGGTCGATTTATTGGTGACAAGATTACTTAACCGTTTCTTTAAATATGCTGAAAATAAACATTTACCTGTATTACAAATGACAATCGATTTTGAAAAAGCATTCGATATTTGTCTTTGGAGTTAACTAAAAAAAATATTAGTATTATTTTTTGTTTAATTTTGGACGAAAGTTTCAAAATGGATATCTATGTTCTTGCTAAATAACATGACCTCCATACAATTAAATGAGTTCAGGTCAAGTAATTTCTGTAAAAAGAAGAGATGTCGTCAAAGAGACCCAATTAGCGCATACTATTTCATTATATGTGTGGCATTTCTTGATATTAAAATAAGAAATAACAAAAAGTAAAATGTATAACAATAAATGACAAATAATATAAAATATTTTAATTTTCTGATGATACATATTTATTTCTTGACGGATCGAAATCATCTCTTAATAGAACGTTACACATGCTTCGTGAATTTTAAGATGTTCTGAACTTTTTATAAATTATGAAAAAAAACTAATTAAATGTGGAAATGCTCTATGCAATGTAGTACTATATCAATAAAAAGTAAATACAAGCCCACATGGGGAGCTACTACCTTTAAAGTTCTTGGGATAGTGTTTGATACTATTTGAGACAATATGATAATGAAGATTCCATAAAACAAAAGCGTAATTATTACACTTTCAATATCTCGTTGGAATCACATAAATATTACTCTTCTATGAAAAATTACCATAACCATTTTAAAATCATTGCTGCTACCTTTACTTACTCATTTATTTGCATCACTACCAAAACCAAGAATACACATCATGATAGCAATAGAAAAACTCTTGTATGACGTCATTTTGGAAGGACCAATCAGAATTAAAAAAAAAAACTAATTGTAAAGGAGTAAAACCAAGTTGGTTTAAATATTGTTGATATATGTTCCTTTCAAAAATACATGAAAATAGCAAGCAAAGGTAATTCACTGGCAAAATCGTTATTAAAATGTTTGCCGAGAAAATGTATTCACACTTGAACAATACATTTTGGCTCGATGTTTAAAAAAACTATATTATTGTATAATGTAAAGATTCCAATAATAAATTATCATGATATTTTGGATATGCCTCTATTTTATAATCATAATTTTTAAATTAACACTAGCTATTTCTAAATTAATTGTCTATATGAAAGAGGTATTTGTTTTGTAAGATATATTATCTTAGAAAGAAACTGTTTTATTTACAAAAATGTTTGGACACACAGGTTGGAACAAATGTAAATTTGCTTATGTACCTAGGATTATTAAGATAACTTTTCAAAAATTCATATAAAATAAAATGAAACTTAATAAACTTACGGCGATTGCATTTTTCTTGACTTTAATTTTAAAGGTAATGAAACCCAACGTGAAAATGATGTAAAAATACTTAGGTTTCTTTTGTGTTTAACAGTCACATTACTAATATTCGTAGAGAAGCTTCTCATTAGTTGGACGTTAACACTTTAGTACATTGGACCGAGTAAACATTGTTCACTCCTTTAATATGTTACCATATGTTACAAGTTCAATTACTGTCCGTGAACATAGCATTTCACAAGTGAAACAAATACCTAGAAAGTAAAACAGGTCCAAAAACAGGCAGTTAGGATAATCCTCAGAATTGCACGTTAGTATATAATATCTAAATGCATATCTTTTTCTCGATCAATTTACGGATTTTGAACATCCACGTATCTTGATTTATAAGAATAGTAAAGAGCCTTCTCTTACATATAACATTCTCACAAAAACCCTATATTAGAAGAAAGCATAAACACAATTGTTGTGATTTTGACGCATGCGTATTTATAATTGCTTTATTTATTGTATTTTGACAATGAGCTGTATATGCTGAAGTCGTAAATAAACGATCTGTTCTGCTCTGATAATTTATTACGACTATCGGAGTTCATTATCTGTTTACCCTGCCTCTGTTGCAAACATTGACCTAATAAAGCAGGGTCGAATAAATTAGGTTATATCCGGCAGTACCTCGCGTGACCGCGATCTACCATAAGTACGTATTCCTACGCGCCGATTAACATGTTCGAGTATTTGAATTTTAAATTTTCTGAGACACATCATGAATCTTATCGTTTTATTATAAGATCCTATTTTTTTCTTTAAAATATATTACCGAACCAGCTTTCCTTATCTTTATATTTTAACTTGATTTCGCAATTTATGACGTATCTAGTTAGACGTCATTTCTCTGATGAAACATACTAGTTTAAGCAAGACTCTCTGGATTTTAGGGACCATTTTGACATGGTTGTTTTTAACAGTAAATAATTGTGTTTTAAAGTATCGAACAAATCCATAACGTAATTCGGATTGTTTGCTTGTGCTGGATAATTGTTACCTTTGATAGCCTTTTTTAGGAGTACAATAACTCGCTGCTTGGAATACAATAACTCGTAAATCGCGTGTTGGGTCAGACTCAGAGTCTAAGAGTGGTTAGCATTCGATACAAACGCTATAAAAAATAGTGTGGTTAAAAAACATTTCGTAAAAGGCATAGAAGAACAGACAATGGATTTCGATAAATGATGGAAGAACAATCTATTTTCTGTTCTTCCCTCCCTTTAACGAAATGTATTTTAAACCACCTTTGAAATTTATTGTGACGCATCATGAATGTTATCGTTTTATAATATTATCCTATTTTGTTTCTTCTTTTAAATATATTACAGAACCAGCTTTCCGTATTTTTTATTTTCATTTGCTTGATTTCGCAGTTACCTAGTGTGACGTCATTTCTCTGACGAAACATGCTAGTTTAAGCAATACTTTCTGGATTTAAGGGACAATTTTGACGTGGTGGTTTTTAACAGTACTAAAAATATAAAAAAAAAGCATCGAACGACTTTATTACGTATTTCGGTTTGTTTTTTTTGTCTTGCATAATTGTTAACTTTGATAGCCTTTCTTTACGAATAAAATAACTCGCTCCTTCAGGATTACGATTTCGTAAATCGTGTTTTGGGTCAGACTCAGAGTCTGATAGTGGTTAACACTCGATTCAAACGCTATCAAAAATAGTGTGGTTTAAAATAAATTTCGAAACAGAGATGGAATAACAGAAAATGGATATCGATAAAGGGATGGAATAACAGAAAGTGGGAGTGCATATTGTTGTAACTTTATTGTTATAAGCATTGGATTAAAGTTGTCATTGAGGGATATAAAATTGCGTTTTTGAGTTTTCTCGCATTTTTTTTCAATTTCTTCCAAAAAGGTATCACATACTAGAATCTGTTTTTATTTATTCTCATATTTTCAAGTGGAATGTTTTAAAAGGAACAGTTGTATGTGAAACTATTTTTTACCTTACACAATCGGTAGTTATTCGGTCATCTGTGTACATGTAGGAGGCCCGACCAAAATCATTATTTTATGTCAATTAATAATGTGTCTTTTATAAACTGTGTTAATGGCATAAGTTAATGAGAAGCAGGATAAATCGAATACATGGTTGGTGCCAAGAAAGCTCGCCCTATTTTCTTTTTCTAAGCATCACCGGATTAACTTTTTTCCATCTTGGCAACAACAATGTATTCTCTATATCTAAAGTCTTGATCGCCAACTCTAAAATTAGTCTGAGAAGCATTGTATATAAAACATTCATACATACCCCAAATCAAAGTTATTTGCGTAAGCTTGTCAAAGTTAAGCATTTCTCATATAATGGTATGAATAACGATTAAGATTTACTGCTGATAATTTATAAAATCCTCTGACTGATAACTTAAAAAATACATCAATTTTAATACATGCCTTAGCCAATTCCGTTACATCTTTAAAGTAAGGGTTGGCCTGATTGTGAATGTAGCTCCTGTGGTGCAAAATATCAGATCATTGCTCTCTTTGCTATGTATATTAACAACAGTAAATCGTGGAAACAAACATGGTTGGATTCGGGTTTTCATCTCCTAGAATAAATATCTAATTGTTTACTGCTTTCGAGAAATACATTGCCATGTCATGGACAGTGTGTTGTTACTTCCAAACATGCTATCAATCAATCTTTGTCAAATTGTTGTATGCGCAATGAGTCAGTAAGAAGGTCGTAAGTTGGTCTTTATGTCGGTCTGTCACTTATTGTATGGTCAAATGCTGGGATTTGTCGGGGGTTGAGTAAGTGCTTGTTTGGTTAATAATTAGTGATTCTAAATCAATATTTAAATGTAACATTTAACATGTTTACGCCTGCGATTTAAACAGTGTTTCGTGTATAGTGAGTGATGGTAAATCAAAATAAAATTTTAACATTTTGTACATGAACGCACGTCAATTCCTGCGATTAACACAGTTTGTCTTAAGCATGAATTTATACTGAAATACAAATGCCTTCATAACTAAATTGCTGTTTTCATCTTTATTCTTCAACAATTGTCTTACCAATTACTTAAGTAATTGTTGATATGAATTGAAAGGGCATTTTGCGGTATTACTTAAATTGTGCGGTGTGATTTGTTTATGGTCATGTAACGACTTTGTCTGGCCAAAAGCACTTGGTCTAGCCTTATTACATTTAGCTTTTTTTTTAATTACGCCATTTCTATTATTTCCCCTGCGATATTCAAAGTTTATTTTGAACAAAAAAAATTGACTGCATTCCATTCCCTGAAGCACTATACATAAACATTTTAATATATCATTGCATACAAAGGGAAATCTACGAAAATGATCAAGTGAGTACAATGCATTTTACAACATAATAGGAAGATGGGTTTGAATAAAACTTACACATAGAAATAGAAAGTTTAATAATGTATAAGCAATATGTTGCTTAGTCATACGTCAAACAAAGAAGTAAAATTGTTTGTAACAGTTTGTTTATTAGATAATTTAACAGAAGAGAACAGAAGAGATAGACTCAACTTAATTTTGCTTGTTTAAGTAGGAGCTCAGTGATACAAAGCCTGTGATGATGTTATTGTCCCCTACCGGTTTCATCGGAGGGGAATATTGTGTGCGCTCTGTGTGTCCGTGTGTCCGTCAGTCTGTCACACTTTTCTGGATCCTGCGATTTCTTTAAAAGTTCTTCATATTTTTTCATGAAACTTGAAATATAGACAGATTGCAATATGGATTACGCACGTCATTTCATTTTGTTACTACGTCAAGAATTCTGGTTGCTATGGCAACGAATAGACTAAAACTACTGCTGAAAATGGTGGATCCTGCACACTTTCATGGATCCTGGGATACCTTTATAGGGATAATACACGTTTTCGAGGGCATGATCATCTGCGGGCGCTCGATAAATCGCAGGAACGGACTTTGAGAGCGCCCGCAGATGATCATGTCCGAGAAAATGTGTATTTTCGCTATTATTGCATAAACAAATTACACATACCAAAATAATTTTAAATAACATTGAAAACAATGTTTTGTTCATTCGACATCGACAAAATAATTCGATTATTTCAATACAGTTCAAGGTTGTGTTTTACATATGCCTCACTCGGTCATCATCCGAAATGACGAGGCTTTATCTTCGGATAGGCAGTTTTCGATTTAAAATGTGTTTAAACAGTGGATTAATGCACAGTTGAAATGCAGCCGCGTAAAGTAAGAAATGAGGAATTATTTTGAAATTTACAGCAGGAACGTTGAAGGAACATAAACACTTACATTTACAGCATAGTCTTTTGAAAGTGTTGAGTAAATAACCTTAACTTCAATGACGTTGCCAATACAATAAAGCTGTTGTCAAGAGAGTGCAGATGGTATAACTTGAAAAGTGGATTGAAATGGTCAGTATCCCTGCATGCATGAGGAAACTGGTGCTTATTCAGTTCCCCATTTATGCTTGGAAAGTCGTCGAAGGCTGGAGAAGGGAAGTAACTGCGCGTAGACCAGATTATGGATATGAAAAACACATAACAGGGCTTGAACGGCACGTGAATCGCATTGTTAATACACGATTTCTCCCGTTCAAGCCCTCCCATTGCCAAGTTTCTGCACCCCGCCAGAGGGCATTATAGATAGAGTTTATGCAATAATAAAAAAACTTCATATTTTTTCATGAAACTTCAAACATGGATACTGTAGATGGCAATATTGACATTTTGCACGTCATTTCATTTTCTTCCTACGTCAAAACTTCTGGTTGCTATGGCAACAATGAAAAAAATCTGACAATGGTGGAGCCGGTACGGGACATATATTGTTGGCAATATTCTTGTTGTTAGATAAATAAGAGCGCATGTACTTAAGAGATTGCGTGTATTAAAAATACGAGATTAATTAGACAAAAGTAACGTTTTACAAACGTATGTTACACTAGACCAATGCATGAAATATTATGCATAGTGTATAACCCTAAATGGATTCTAACCATTAAAAACACAAAAAGAAACACAGAAAAATTCACGGAATTAAAAACGTGAACTTATTGAACAACCAGGAAAACTCTAATTATAGTATACGAAGTTATAATATCGTGTTTCTTTATGTATTAACAATTATAACTCGGCATCATATGGATTCATAAATGCTATACCTACTCTTCCGGTAGGGTCTATGAAATCCGTGTGACACACAGGGTGTTTCGAATCTTTACTACGGAAACTAGATTTGGAAAAAAATTGTGTACTTAATAATAAAACACTAAAAGATGTTTCATGCAAAGTATATAACCGTTGGGCCGTTCGTTTACATAGAAGAAACGTTGTAAAGTTAGTTTGCTATATACGTCTATATTAAAATTATAACCTCGGGTAGTCGCAGTTTATGCAACCCACATTCATTTATTTTTGGATTGTTTGCCTTCATATGCAGCGGACCGAACATGTGTTAACTGCTTTGAATGAGAGTCGACCGAGGGAACGTTCCTGTGAATTTATTGATAATCTGCTTAGATGTTAAGAAGTTGTCGCGTGCATAAAGTCTTTGTAACATGGCCGGCGCACGATGGACAAAATCACTCAATAAACAAATCACAATTTACAACTTTTGCTCGGGGGATCTAACTAATGTCTTATGAATACCAGTCTACTATATACATTTTAATAATCTTGAACAACATATCAACGAAAATAAAAGTTATAGATTCAACGATTTCGCGTTGGACAATAGTTTTTAACTTATTTAAAACACTAAACTTGTGCACGACCAGATAGAGGGACATGCCATACAAACTTGATAATTTTTAAAATCGTGTTGCCTTTCCAACGCACGTAACCACTTAATAAAACTTAACTTGTTATATGCAAGAAGATATCATACTTTTTTTATTTTTCTAGAGTTCACCTTATACAGATAAGTTTGTGTATGTTTGAGCATTAAGACGATTCAGTATTATATAAATATATAAACTGTCTGTCTGTCTGTCTGTCTGTATGTCTGTCTGTCTGTCTGTCTGTCTGTCTGTCTGTGTGTCTGTGTGTCTGTCTGTCTGTCTGTCTGTGTGTCTGTCTGTCTGTCTGTCTGTCTGTCTTTCTACCTGCCTGCCTGCCTGCATGCCTGCCTGTCTGTCTGTCTATCTGTCTGTCTGTCTGTCTGTCTGTCTGTCTGTCTGTCTGTCTGTCTGTCTGTCTGTCTGTCTGTCTGTCTGTCTGTCTGTCTGTCTGTCTGTCTGTCTGTCTGTCTGTCTGTCTGTCTGTCTGTCTGTCTGTCTGTCTGTCTGTCTGTCTGTCTGTCTGTCTGTCTGTCTGTCTGTCTGTCTGTCTGTCTGTCTGTCTGTCTGTCTGTCTGTCTGTCTGTCTGTCTGTCTGTCTGTCTGTCTGTCTGTCTGTCTGTCTCTCTGTCTCTCTGTCTCTCTGTCTCTCTGTCTCTCTGTCTCTCTGTCTGTCTGCCTGTCTGTCTGTCTGAATGTATCCGAGCTCCGTTACAAAAATCCTGATTATATCAGCAGCTTTCTCGGCAATTACAATTGTCGCTGCGTTTGCAATCCGTTGACAACTCATGGCATCACGGCGGCATAAAGAACACAAAGCATCTCGATTCCTTTCACGCGCAGTTCCGGATCTACCACCGAGTTCTTGTCGGTTGTTGAACCCATCCGACATGTGGAAGTCGGATGGTAAGCTGTGACAGCTAAATGTTAAATTATACACTTGTTGAATTCGTCAGACAGGAATACTGTGTGCTTGCAAGCGGTAGTGTTCATAGCCTCTTTGGTTGTTCCTATTTCCTGAAATGTAAATCGATTGTTCGTTTTGAAACTTCAATAATCTTTGTCATGCCTTCTTCGTTACTGAGACAGTTCGGCTCTATAATGGGATACTGACACTTCGTATACATTGCTTTTTTGGATGCAACAGTATCGGCAAAAGTACAAAGCCATCAACCCAGTTGTCGTTAAAAATGTCCAACATTTTGTCAGTTGTATATTTACAATAATTTTGACTGGAAATGAGTCGGACATATGCATTTGCAAGTCCGGATATATTAGGGAGATTTTAGAAAAGCGGCACCAACGAGGTAAGTAGATGACAATAGACCTATGCCAAACAGCATTCACGGATAAAAGTCACCATGCTGTTACTCGTCCTTCAACTTTTACCTTAGTTACGTGTGCATTGACATATGCATGCAACCTGTTTCACAACGGTCCTATGCATTTAATATTATTGATAAAGTACAACAGCTTAACAATAATCCAATGTAAAATATTGTGTAAACATTTCATTTAAAGTCATGTATACATAATTAAGGTCCAAACACCATCGTCATGCAAAATTGTGTCTTATTTCATATACGGCAAGTGTTGCTCCATTCTAGCTTGCGAATCAGCTCAGTCTGGTAAGCAGCTACGCTGTCCGTTATTATCAATAAGTTAAGCAAACGTTTTGGTCCCATGAGCTGACGTGGTAGCTCATGAAAAGACTGTGCGGAAAATGATTTTTCGAAACGCGTTTTTCTGTTTGTATGAAAATTAACATACATTTAAAAAAAAATAAAAAGAAACAGTAATCAAAACAAAATGGCACGGAGGCGTTAATGTGATTAAGGAAATATTAATTTAGAGGGCTCTATGACCTGCGCAAGAGTTATGCATTAGGTACACACGCAATTGTTATGACGAACGCACGCAATAGCTATGAAGTGCACATGCGATAGCTATGACGTGCGCAGGCGATAGCTATGGCCTGCACCCCCTATAGTTATTACGTGCGTACGCGATAGATACGATTCGCGCACGCGATAGCTATGGCGTTCGCACGCGATAGCTACGACTTGCGCACGCGATATGTCAGAAAACAAAGTTGGAGCAAATCCAATTGGGATAAAATGCCAGAGGATTTTTTTTCAAACACGATATAACGCATTTAGATCGCGTTGACCGTTCAGTATTTGATAGTATATAGTGTTTCTTTTTAAGTGATATGAATTCATATATACATTTTTTAAACAATCTCGTGGAATCTTTTTTTTACTTGGTATAGGGATTGAAATGTTTCATTAGCAGCAAGTAATTAACTAAATTCTACCTAATTGCATTGTATGAACGTGCTAATAAAATTGACATACGTAAATCAATATTAATCTGACTACGACTTGAAAGCATTTGCTTCATCTTGTATCCATTTGCAAATGAAATAGTTCAACAGACTTATATAAAACAAAATGAAAATTATGCTTAGTATTTGATAGTATATATCAAACTGAAATATAAAGTTTGAATCCGGGAACATTATGTTCAAATGAAGCACTCTATAATGCTGGTACTCGCTATGTTTTGCTCTGTTTACGAGCGTTTGACAGGAACCTGAAACTATTTGATACTTTCAGCTTCAAGTATAAGCTTTATTTAGGTCTAAGATCAGATTACAACGGAAAATAATGATTTCACATAAACACGCTGTTGAAACAGATTTGGTTGAGTGTTATTTTGTATGTACCGTGCTGTATTGAATGTGCATAAATGACTTAACCTTAGTAATGACAGATAGAAAAACGTGTTTATCAGAAAGATAAACTGCTTTATTTTTGCTTACTGCGATTCACTTTAAGACACACATGAGGCATTGTAAGCCCGTATTAAAGTAGTGTATTTTTCCATTTCCGGTGACATTTTATGGCGTTGTTTAACATACTATTAAACAATTGAATTTTCTTTTCTAAATCAGACAATTAAAGGAGAAATTCGTAACAATTATCCTAGACTCTTATAAAACGTCTGGCATGATGAAAACTGCTGATTATATATCACGTTGCATCCACGTATCTTCAATTTCTGTATATAAATAGTAGTTTCAGTACCTTGGGCGGACAAGGAATGGAAAGAACAATACGGGCCGTGCTCTGTGAAAAGGAGTTAATGCGTGTACGTAAAGTGTCGGCCCGGATTAGCCTGTGCAGTCCGCACAAGGTAATCAGGAACGACTGTTACCGTGCTTATGATATGTTTCGTTTAAAGAAAGTCTCTTCTTAGCAAAAATTAAGTTCAGGCGGAAAGTGTCGTCCCTGATTAGCCTGTGACGACTGCACAGGCTAATCTGAGACAACACTTTACGCACATACATTAGAACCCCTTTGTCACAGAGCGCAGCTAAATTATATAGAGTGAGTTTTTTTTACATTGCGTAATCCGTCTGTTTCACCCACCATCGTTCTGATACATATTTGAGATGGTAAATGTACAAATAGAGACTTATTCAACACAAATGCAGAATATGTATGCCATAGTCGTGGACAGTCAAGGTACTTAAATGAAAGTTAAAGATAACAATTAAGTTTTTCACTAACGTAATTAGCTTAAATTGACGTTTTTGTTTCGTCCTTCACATGTTTAGCCAGTGATGTTATAACTTGCAACGGAAGTTTTCTTAGAAGGTTCCAACATACATGAACACGAATATACCACTTAGATCTAATATGATTATAGATGCTACCTAATTTACGGGCATAAGCTTTTTACGTTTTTTTGATAACCATGTATTTTTAATAAATATATGGACATGATTGTGTGCAAAATATTATAATTGTTGCAATAATTAAGTAATGCATCCAAAAAAAATCAATCTTAAAACGAGTTACATTTTCCAAGCTTAAAGATCTAGCATCATATATATTTTTTGTTTTCTAGCCACAGGAATTTATAGCTGGTTCGGGGTCTGTGGTACAGTGGATGGGGTGTCTGCTAACAGGCTTAGTCACTGGGAGGTCTCTGTATTGATCCCTTAAGTGGGAGCATTCTTTAGATAACCCTAAAGACATACTATGGCGTACCATTTGGGTTGAAAGTCAAGAAGACCTACAAGTTAAAAAGAGAAATGAACGTCGAAGTACACTAATTGTACGTCGACATAAAAATCAAATACACTTCGAAGTATATATTTGTACGTCAAAGTACAATTTGTACTTCGACATTCATGTTTGTACTTCTACGTACACATTTTCTGAACAGCCAATCAAAACACTAGTCTCTTGAGCAGCTTTTCCTTCAGATTTATTCATAATAAATGTTTAAAATCTCGTTTTTAATTGAGGACAAATAAATAAAAATATCAGAATGGCAAAAAAACGACGCATAGAAGTTTCAAGTATTTAAGTGGGAGCATTAAAATAGATTATATACAAATTTGAAGAATATTCAATTGTTACCTTTTAAAATTAACATTATTCAGCATATTGTGAGTATTTATTGATCATGCGGGGCGGAGTATCAAGACCGTCCAGCGCATAACTGTGTAGGAAATTCCCAAATGTAACCAAACAGTTACCAAGCATTTACGGGATACATAATGTATTATAACCTCCCCGTTGGTCGTATTTTGTGATAACCATAACTTGCATAAGTCAGAGGTTAATTCCGCCAGGCCAGGTCAATAAATACGCACAATATCTATGAGTTAGCGGTCCATAGTCGCATAATTTGGTATAAATAATAATAATAATAATGTTTAATAAATACGCGCAATATCTATGAGTAAGCGGTCGATAGTCGCATCATTCGGTATAAATAAAAATAATAATGTTCAATGTCAACTATATCTAAAAGCAACAGACTTAAGGCGTCTTCTGATTGGCTAACACTCAAGGGTCGGTGAAAATTGTACGTCAAAGTACATTTCTCGTTCTACCTAGAAGGTCTTGTAGACTTTCGACGTCATGGTACGTCATATAGACACTAAGTACTGGTCCTACCCAGGAAACAGTTTGTTTCATCAAATGTCTCAATTCAACTTGACAGCTTGCTAAAGCAATTGCATTTAGCAAACAGTACACTGATTTAACATAATCAAAATCATGTGATGTGTCAAATCAATTTGGATTGACAAATTTGACAGGATTTGTTTTAATCCAATAAGTTTAAGACTGTCAAATAACACACATTACTTATTGAAAGCCATACCTGGAGCTTTTGTCTGTATATCACTGACTTCATCAGAAGAATGAGTTCTACTGTTGGGAAATGTTAACGCCACTAATTGTCTTCTTATTTATTATCAATGTATAATTATGTGTAACAGCATAACAACACACTTGTTTCGCAATTAAAATATTTAATAAATACAGGTATCTTGCAGGTTTCTAATTTTCTTTCGCAAACTATTGTTGAATAGTTTAAATTTTGTCTCCACTAAAAAACTAGCCATTTTGTAGCAATTATAAAATCACAGTCTAAACTGCATACACTTAGCTCTATAGTAACAATTGAAATGCAAATATTAGAATGCATCATGTTATATCATCCATATTTGTTTATTTAAACATTCAAATAACAAATAACACAGTACATATATAAAAAGGTATGTGGTATTGTGTGGAGATACAACACACTTCACATCATTTATTTGCACATTAAATAATAGTTACAAAATAAGTAAAACTAAAACACTGTCATCAACCTATATTTCAAGAATATTTACGTATATGAAATTACAAAGTGGTGTTATTGTATTACCTTTTACAAAATTAACATTGCTAGTTTGTACTAGCCATCAAACATTTATCATGGATTAACAAGTAACAACCAATTTATTAATTACACAATAGAACGGAAATCATATAATTTGCATTATGCATTTACTAAACAAGCTATTTGCTACTGTTTAGAATTACACTATCTTACTAAAAATGATCACAGGTACTTAGTGCTTTTACATACTTGTGGTAAGTTTTGTATTACTAGTTTGACAATTATCGGCAGACACTTGTCGATATATACAGACACAATTTGCATGGGAACTTTCATATTTTTTTTCAGCATAATTGCCTTCAAATTGTTAATTTTACAACCCTTTGACATTGTTTGCACATCTGATCTTATTATACCATAGCTGATTTTGGGTTATAGATATACATATATAGACTTTTCAAAGTTCTATAAAAGTTCACACATGTTCCATCCAAGTAAACAAACAGAACCAATAAAGATCATTAAAGATAATAACTGTGTGTATAGCTTGGAAATTTTGAAAGTTCAGGAATCCCTCCTTTCTTGATTTCTGTAAACCAAAACTGTCAGTTTTGCTGGATAGAATGGCTTGTGTGATGCCCAGCTCTTGCCTTGGCAGAACAGCTTCTAAAAACGGAAAACCATCAAATATCTTAAAATTTGATCAATAATGCAGACAATTTATAAATGTCTTGTTTTTTGTTGATTTCGAATCTGGAAGATTTTTTACGTAAGATTGTGGTACGAAAATCCAACGGTATCGGATTTTGTGGTTTTAGGCCTAAACTAATTATAGTGATATGTAACCTTTCGGGATATCGGTAAAGTGCGAGCAGACGAGGTGTAAATACGTTACAAATTAAAGCTAAAAGACTAAAAAGTTAGATCGGAATATCTTTAAATTTTGTGAATTAATGTGTTTCTGGTGGATAACAACGACAACTTACCATAATATTGCTCATGATCACACGTAAAACTTCTTTCATAAATAGCATCGCGAAAATATATGTCGCATGGCAAATATTTTTGAGACGTATCCATATGTGGTATTCTTATGTAATTTTATGTTTAAATTCCCATATGTATGAACGGTCAACGCCCGCTTCGCGGGCTTTTGCCCGTATTATGATTCATTATTTAACAATCACAGATACAATATTATACACGAAAAGATTCTTTATTTCAAGTGTTCATTACTAAACGTGTTTGTGTCAAATGTTTTATTATATTTATTTGTTTTAAGCGTTTAAACACACCGTTTAGAACTCTATGTTAGCAAATATATCAAGTTATAAATATACATTTGCAAAACTCGTTAGTGCATACAAGACAGTTTTTCTTGCAGTTTGCGCCGATATCTTAAGATTTAAAAATAAATTCTTTTACACTTCTGATATCGGTGCCAACATTTCAAGTTGCGTGCAGCAAAACCGTGGTCATGAATGCTGTACACATCGAATATTCGGCAAAGAACACTGGCTTATTAAATAAAGAAATTCTGATTACATGTATTTCACATTTCCATAAGCAGCTTAAAAACTGTCTTTAAGCACTAGTTCAAATTCTTAAGAAAATTGTTTTAAAAAAGTTATTTGAACAAAGGCATCACGAATTGGTATGTTTACATCCATTAACGTTTAATTGTGAATCTCACAAAGTCACGTGACCCTTCATCCTGGATATGTTTAAATGATCGACGTCAGCTGGGAGCTAGGAAGTCATTTTGATCAATATACATGTACTAGATTTGTTTATTACGATGGAAAGCGATATCTTTAATCGTTGCACCCACATAACATTAAGAATTCTTTTAAAACAATAAACTGTGAACATTATTAACATATCAGTGAATGAATTCATTATGTGTAGTCTAAACGCATGGGTGTTTAAGCAAAACTTAACGTAATCAAATATCTTGCAAGCAATGCCGCGATGCAATTAGTAAGGGTAAAGATTGAATTTTACATAATGGTTTTCGATTCGTAAAAGCGGTTCAAAGTCAGCAATATGCAATTCGATCTATCCTTTTGTATTAAATAAGCGCAACAAATTAACCCTTTGAAATACTATCCAAATATATTGTGGACATGTTTTCAAAATTAACCGGCTGCATACAACGAATTGTTATTGCATCGAGGTGGTAGACTATATAAACCTACAAGTCAATATACTTGTGCGTTCATGGCATTTGTTTGGCATAAGAGGATCAAACAAAGAGTAAAATAATGAATTATATTATATGGATTACTTCTACGTTCGTTATTCTCTCCACGCAAAACTGCTGCTGCTTCGTGCGGACTGATGTGGATATTATTGGGTATACGAAATGGGACGGAACAGGTAACTTAGTTTAAACATAATTTAAAATTAAAGTGGATTGAAATTTGAATAATTTGATTATGTACGCCATTAAATGCATCAAGACTAGATATCGGTAGAGCATATTATTTTAACTTTCGTCCTTAAAAAAATGCATTTTAGATAATCATTTATTTGTATGCGCGTGTGTATTATAAGAGGGGGGATCACGTGCCAAACAAGATGGTGACGTCCATGCCTAGACAGATATTTTTCGCCGTCTTATACCCTTTATTAATTATATTAATTCTTAAAATGCCGCTCACTTTCCAGCCGTATCGGCAAAAAAGTAATACTTTTTTATATCGTATAAATATTCGCTCTATATCACGACTTTACTACTAGCGGAATTTCTGAGCGAGTCACAAAATAACAGTTTCTGCTAAGAAAATTCGCAGCGAGTAAAGACGAGATTAAGAGCGAATATTAATACGAAATAAACGCTAATAATTTTCTTGCTGTTATGGCTGGAAAGTGAGCGACATTTAAATTATTAATATAAGTAATAAAGGGTATAAAACTCGGTCTCTTATCACAACGTATGTTTGCAGGGGCGTAGCTGGGCTGATTTTCAATGTATGCAAACGGCATGCTAGGGGGTTCCGGGGGGATGCTCCCCCTGATTTTATTTTATCTCAACGAAGCCGTACGTGCATTCTAGAGAGACTTCAGACAATATAATAGTGCAAACAACTTTGGTGTGATAAATGAAACAAATTCAGCAGTAATTATGTTTAAAACGAAAAAAAAAACATGCCTGTGGTAGGATTCTAACTAGCAAACTAGTTTTCCACTCCGACCACTGAGCCTTAGAAGCAATTGCGTAAGACGAAAAATTAAATCAATATATAATCATAAGCGCTCATTTTTGCTTTGACTGTTCGTTAAAAAGGATATTTGTATGTCTTTAAAGTTTCTGCTGATCAACCAAGAGAATTTTAAACTTAAAAAAACCTCTTCAACTGATATAAAGTTAACATTTTACAACCAGCGATATGAACATGTTAAAGGGAAGTTTATCTCTCTTATGAAATATGAGATTAAACAACGAACCTTAAACATATTTACTTAAGACTTCAATAAACCAGACCTCACAGCGATCACGAAATTTACGATAACATATAAATCATTGAAAAATAAGCTAAAATATTTAGCAATATTGACACAAAGTAGAATAACCAAGTTATAGTTATATATCTTGTTCCGTTTTGCTCTTAACATAGTCTGCTTAAATATATAATTAAGTGTTCCCATTAATATAAATGTCACCTTAAAGAGCATACAATATTGAATTGTGCAGGACTTAAAGATATTTTGCAGGAGTGCTGACGTTATCTGCACTTAACTGCTATTGGCATTTTTATTGGCAACTGTCTGTGTTTATAGTAGGGGCGAATTAAAAAAGATTAGTTTGTTTTCATGTAAGTAAACAAAGAATTGTTTATGTTTTGCAAAAAGATGACTAACTTATCAGGGCTCGACATTTTCTTTAAAATCCTCTTATCCAGTTCCACTAGTGCCGTTACATTTTACTTCTCCAGACAAGTAACTTCTCCTGACTCTAAAATGCAACCTAATTGACTATATATGTTTTCAGTAATTTTACAACTAAATTACAAAAAAGAACGAATTGAAGACAGTCTCCTTATATTGTCCTATTATTATGTTAATATGCGTTTATTAGAGGTATATTTTTGGAAACACGTGACCCAGATTCAAACTCGGCCTAGACTTTGTCGCGATAAATATTTTGATATAATTTAATTGAGATTGCCTCATACCTGTAGCCTCTAGAGTGGCAACAATGTTTTGTTTTCTAAGATTTAACCTGGTGACATAGTTTTTAGAAATACATGACGCAGAATCAATGTTGGCCTCAGTATTGCCTATAAGCATTTTGGCAAAATTTCGTCAACTTTGTTTTGGCCTTTGTCAGCGTGATCACTGTCAAATAGCTATTTAATTTTATGAACGCAAATAAAATTCTCATAATAACATAACATTGAGGACAATTGTGCAAAATGGTGTTTAGATCTAGAATATGTGTGATAGATATTCATAAAAGTTTATTTTATAACAGCCTTACTTAAACAATTGTGTAAAATTGTTATCCTCATCTAGAAGGTGGCTTTTATTGGTATAAGTTTTACAATTTCACTATGTTTGCAATACTTTAATATAGAAAATGTACCCAATTTGATAAGCATTCAATGTTGCCGCTGCATAAATTATCGCAAGCAATTTAGGTCAAAAAGGAGTTTTTACAGCTCTTCCGAAACAATATCCAAGTACATGTATAGTTAAATTATGCAATTAGCTATAATGAGTATTGTTTTTATAAAAATTATAAATACCATTTAAAACAAGAAAACCGAGATCATCATCGATTGCTCACCCTGAAATGATACAATGTTTTTAAGTAATGTTGGCTATACATTATTTACTATGTTCTCCTGGTAATGGTTGGCTTTGCCCATAGAGACATTATTTAAAAGTACTTAAACTCGCGGTTTTATAATTGTATAGATCAACAATAAAAAGTCAGCGTAAACATCACAATACGGCGGGCTATGTTTATGTTGATCCGCTATTTTGAAGACATGCCGCGTGAATAACTTTGCGATACAAGGGGCTTAATTAAGATAGATCTACCAGCATTTTAAATAATTACATATTAATTAACACAGTTTGTACCCCTTTAACCGCATACGATTACATTAGGTTACTGTAAGGGTTTTTTAAGTGGATGGAGCAAATCGTAAGTTATGCATTAATACCCGATCTTTAAACATTTGACTTTTGTCGAATATAACTGACTTTATTGAATGCATTAGACCTGACCCCCTTTGTATTAATGTTTTTATTGCATTTTTCGACCACTTTATTTTCCATTTATGCCAACGAATTGTACTCAAATGAGTACTTGAGTACGCGTGTCTACGCCGCTGGTTTTGCTCATTCTATGTCTTCCGCATTGCTAATTATTTATTACCGTTAATGTTTTCATGATGACTATTTAATTTCTTTTTTTTTCGGATTAAATGTTTTGCGATTATATGATTTTAGCCATGTTTTCTTTACAGTGCAAGGAATCCACTTATCAGGTGAAGTTTGTTTCAGAAACGTAATGCTGAGCCGCTTGGCGATAACATTAGACCATAATTCTAATTTGGTCTACAAAGTGTACATTTACTCGTTTATTGGGCAGATGTTTTAATACTGTCACAAAGAGCTTCTTTTAGGGAAATGGTCAGCGCTGATGAGTGTTGTGGGTAAGCTGGCGACGATAGTTAAACTCGCTTTATCCTGTCGACGTTTTGTCATAATGCCACTCAATAGCGCTGACAATGTAGTGGCCATCGGAACACTTTTTCTGCGCGGTTGGTTACACGGCTTTAATGATAGATTCATGTTGAATTAATATCGCATTGGTAAACTCGCTTTAATATTTCTTTGTTGAGTTGTGACTGAAAACTACACTACAATACTATAAAATACACTATTATCTAATTACAGGTGGGGTGCACACGTACTTGTACTGCGACGACTTTTGCATAACACCTGACCAAGAAATGGAGCATGAGCAGTGCTGTGCATGTACATCAAAAACATGTTGGGACGTTGCTGCAGATGACCCTTCAGTTAAATGCGGTGTTACGCTTTTAGATTGTGTCATAGAACTAACATTACCAACAAAAGGTGTAGTGATTTGCAATGGAATTGATGCACACGTTACCGTCACTGTGTTATATCGATTGCAAAGCAATAATGGCAGGTTATTGTATTTGCCTGAAAATATATGTGCACAGTCAAATAAATTAATACACATTGATATGTCGGAAAATGGCTTGAGAGAAATTGATGCTTTAAAATGCATGCATAATCTGGATTATTTAAAACTGAGAAATAACAGAATCAATCACGTCGACAACACAACGTTTAACTCCATGAGCTACCTGCGTATCCTGGACCTGCATGGCAACCCCATATTGAGATAAGAGCCAAACACACTAATGATAAAACATGGTAATATTTTAAAGGTCGACCTTTCAAGTATTAATTTTCAAGCTATTCATATAAGCGATCTGCATCGAATCGGAACATACTGTGAAATAGATTTAACGATTGCGCAATCGCTTCATTATACAGTGACAACTTCATGTTTAACGAAAGCACTGTTTATGGACCAGGTGACTGGCTTTTAAATAATGCAACAGGACTTAATCTGATAAACTACACAGCAGCGGGGGTCTCTGACTATACAGATTTAGGAAAAATGTTTCATGGTAAAATTTATAACAAAAACTCTGCCTATATTTGTGATTGTTCATTGGTTCCTTTTTTCAAAAAGGCGAAAGATTGGTTTATTGTTTTCAAAAATATGGACAATAGCAAAGATTATTGTGAGGAACCAGCCAATCTTAGAGGTACCTTATTGATTGATTTAGTTAAAAGTGGAGATTATAGCCATCTGACGTGCAACCTTGTGGAATGTCCGCATCCACCAGATCCGAACTGCGATTCAGCAAGTTGTAAAGAACGCCCTGTTTGCACGTGTACTGATAACCAGTTACTGTCCACAGTTGTTGTGAATTGTTCAAATCTAGAAGAAATGCCACCGTTTGTACCATATGGCCATTGGGCAAACGCAAATATTGAACTCATCGTTGAAAACGGGAGCATGAAATTATCAAATCCCACAGACTACATCAGCAGGATAAGTAGACTTTCTTGTGTAAACACAACGATCTTAGAAATGCACCCTGCATTTCTTAGTGGCTTAAAATCAGATATTGAAATACAATTTTCCCCACAAGAGATGAGAGAAATACCGATCGAATTTTATTCCCTGGATCCTAATAAATTGAACTTTGGAACGAGTCCGGTAATATGTGATTGTAGCAATCTTTGGGTTGGAGAATGGATTCGCAACAGAGGTCGGGAGAATCAACTGTTTTGTACAACGGATCAAGGTGTGTATGACGCATGTTACTGAAGAACGGTTAAATTGTCGTGATGAAAACGATGGCAATGCAACCCAAAAGGCGGTAATTGCAACTGGGATAATTTTGTGTTTAACGTTGTGCCTTGGTATAGTCGGTTTTTATTACCGATATGAGAATTATATATTGAAGCGCTCATTAAGCAAAAATAGTACTCACAATCAAAACATGTTTGGTTTCGATGTATTTCTGTCTTATTCATCAAACAGTTCGTATGTGAACAAACTTATAGAACACGAAGTTCGACCTATGTTAAATGAGTCGAACTATGCAGTGTTTTCAACGTTCTTCAATATTTCATATGGAGATGACTTGGAATCGTCGATTCTGAAGGCAATCGATGCGAGTAGGACTTTTGTTGTTTTTGTTTGCGACAATTATCAAACCGACGAACGTTCCGTCATCGAATTCAATGGTATTTGGGCCTGCTTTAAAAAGCAACTCGGACGGAATATCCTCATTGTTAATGTGAACTCTTATGAGTCCAAACGTATGCATGACCGGAGAATTAAAGCCTTCGTTAGACTTGGCCTTGACCTAAATTTCACAGAACGTAACAGCAAACTTGTACAACGACTTAAGACTCGTATAGGTAGACCATCTTGCAAAGCGACAAACATTGGGGGTTCAGATTTTAATCTTGATGACGCCGATATAAAGGTTACACGTAGAGCTGCTATTTATGTCAAAGAATTGTCGGACATTGACATGAATGTACCAGGCACATCCACAACATAAACGTGTATACAAGAGACAATGTAGCTTGTTTTCAAACATATTGGGGTATAATTTTGCATACACACATTACTCTGCCACTTGATGATTTTGATAATGCAAATTGTGTTTTATTTATTACCGCATAGTAATTCATTCTGCATTACTTGTTTGTGCTTCCTTTGTCTTAGACCGTAACGATATGTTAAAATTGATTGCTATATTCAAGCCATATATATCGTATTGTATGCGCTGGTTGTAAGGTATTAGTATACCTGAAGGGTATGGTAGTTTTTGACTAAGTCGTATAAGACTATTTATATGTTTATATATATGTGAACACTTGCTCTAATTCAATTAAATATGCGCCAAAGTTAAACCCAAAAGGAAGATCCACAAGAAAAAGATGAAACCCGTTTAATTCAGTGAATCTTTTCATCATAAATAGATACCTAAAACGTTGAATTAGGGGGATTACTAAACGTTCTTAATTCTGCATGCACATTTTCAAATACGCTTGATATGCAAGCCTTACTTTACGAGAAAGAGATTCTAATGAAGATTTCAGATATAATAAGAACTTAATAAAATATTCTTTCTTGTTTAATCATCTACGTTATGATTTCGAGTAAACAAAACCAAGCATTAAAGTTGCTGAGCATAACATGCCTTTAAGATCTCTTTTAACGACTACATTATGACACCCATCAAGCGTGCATTCATGGTCAAAACGAGTTTATGGAAAAAGGTTATTGCGAGTTGTTGTTCGTGTATCCAGTAATATCCAAATCAGTTGTTAATATGATATGTTCGCTTAAACTTAAACAACTAGCTTTATTTATACATGCTTTATTTCAATTGTACAAATTTAATATGATTGACTAGCAGCTTCATTTTACTTTTTTTAAGATAATTATCAAGTAATTTGGTCATCTGTTATGCTGCAGTAGATTGAAATAATTAGAAGTTGCGATTGTGTTTACCAAGTTTGAAACCAACCATTGGTTAGTTTAATATTAAAGCTCGACCTGTCAATTATGAAGTCTAATTAACATAATGATACTCTTGACTTGTTTTCTTAACTTGCAGTATGTTTCGTTTAATAATGTTTTGCATGAGTTAAAAAGACCATACTATTTTGCATGTACTGATAGAAGTGCGCTTTTTTCGATTTTAATCGCAATTTGTACGGAATGTAATACATTCATCGTAATGGTATTTTGACATATCCATGCATAACGGTCGGTGTCAGGTTAATGTTTGCGCTCCATAAAAAAAACTCTTGGTCGTGTAAAGCTGTTAAGATTAAACACTCATGCTTATGATTTCGATATGTGAATCTCCGTATGTTTTTATAATCAATGATTGGTGAGTAAATTAGCGTTAATCCCCTTGTTTATCAGGGAAAATAAAACACCTCAGCTCTTGTGTTTAGAAGGAAAGTGTACCCTTTCATGAGAGAAAAAAAAATTTCCTAATTTGACAGCCAGCTGGGTGTGGGCACGTAAATCTTTCACAGAGTGTGAGTCTTAGGAGTGTGTATATGTCAATATGTACATTGTTTTATTCATTTTAGGTAATGCTTATTACATTTCGTTTGTAACGTCAAGAGTGTGCACGTGTCATTTCATATCAATATTGTACAGTGTGACGTTAACCTCCCATGAACCACGTTCAATATTTAGCTCTGCTTTAGTGGCGGGGTTTTCCGAGTTTGTGTATTTGTGTAATTGTTGTAGGACGTGTACATGTGTTTTGTGCTTGATTGCTTAGCAATCTGCTAAACATTCAATTATTTCCACCTGTTATTTTTGCATTCCTAAAGATTAAGTTACCGTTGCCTCAAGATCAGTATAAATAGACCATTCATATAGCATCGGCGTATGCATCTTGTTTAGTATTTTTATAGCAAAATTGGTATGATTTGTTTGTCTTGTTATTTTTTTTATTTTTTTTTCGACAACTGCTACTAGTTTCTGTGCTTAAGCATGGTCTTACCATGATAAAACGCAATGAAAAAAAATTATTGGAATATTTAAGTAAAAACAAATAGTTGTGTTTACCTGTTAGTTTTTAATGCTTTATATCAAAAGTGATACAAATAACAACTATTTTTAAAAAAATAAAGACCAAACATAATGATTAGAAACATGCTATACTTCAAGTTGGCTAGTGATTTTGCTTAAATTGATCAGATTTAAAAGAATGTATGATATCAAATTTGGTTCATTCGTTTGTTAGTCTTGATAAAAGCTTGAATTAATTGTCATGACATTTTAGGAACTGTAGCGTAATAAATACGACATCTAATTTGTTGTTATAAAATAGTCACAACGATAGCTTGATAAATTTACGAATGTAAATTGTGTTCATCTTATATAAAGACATCGCGATGTACAATCTATATGTATTGAAATTGTTCTTCGTGCATCGATGAATGAGCCTCATTTAATGAGCCTGTACATACATAAGGAGCTACTACCTCTAACTCTTAACCAACACTTAAGAGTTGTTTATATAATTATTGGTGTTTTTTATGAATTCAACGAATGGAATTAGTTCGCATTTGATATTGATTTTATAATTTAATATTAATGAATAAATTAAAAGTTCATGAATATACCATAACACAACACATTTTAACGAACACAGCCACATTATTTAAATGATCAGAAAGTACAACTGTTTAGCACCATTATAGAAACATTTACTAAATTTAAATGGAACACACAATTTCGGCTAGATTTATGCCATAAGAAGAGAAAACGTATTGTTTTTTGTTTTAAAAAGTGTGTTTATTAATAAAAAATAATCCTCTTTCATTAATGCCTAAAGTTTCTTATAAATGTTGCAATTCAGTGAAAGTTTTGCCTTTATAGACGATCACTAATCTTTTTATCGCCTTCTTCTAAAACATTCGCCGGCTTAATGTTGTTTTTAACACTTTATCAGTGAGGAAGATCAATTGACTTTATCACGTGCTCATGCGTTATGCCTGCAGCCAATAAATGCTACTAGTACGCATTGTTATTGCTAATTTCACCTTTTTCATGCAATAAAAATGCAAATTCATTAATAATGGTGAGAAAACTCTGACATATTTTATTTTGAAGATACCCACTTAATTATCCCCGGAAAACAAAACTTCTCAACGCCCTTTTTTGTTAACTCGCAGCGGGTCGCTTTTATCATATCAAAGGCAATTACCGCTATCAGATGCTTTACCTGCAAAATAGATGAACAAATGATGTGCTGTATTTTTACTTTTCGCGACTCGAAACGACTGATGCATGACCGTTGTTACAAGTTAAAACAAGACTTGCGGAGTGAAATATACTGGCCGTTGGCCGTTATGGACGATTGACCGTTATTCTCAAGTGTAATATAAAGCGAGTTTCGTCGGCGGGAATCCAATCTGACCGTTGTCTGCAGTTGACCGTTATTTTCAAGTGACCATTAGGTCAGTTTTGACTGTATATGACTTTTGAATGAAAGCGCGCTATGAATTTACTCAAATTACCAATATGATGTCGCGCGGTGATACCATTGCTTAATTGTGTGTACGTATCGTAATCAGTAGTTGAAAATAAATGTAAAGCCCCATAAAGACTCACGATTGATTGGCTTCGAGCAGCGTCGGAATACGACGTAATTCTCATGAGCTGCCCCAAGCCAATCTCGCGTTCGCTCGTAAGTGTTCGGATATCGTCGCGGGAAATTGACATGGAATATATTGGCGAGAGTAGTGACAAACGTGTTCGCTGTGATTTGGAATACAGAGTTCCGAAATACCATCGATGTCGCATAATACTAAAAGGTTTCTTCAAATAAATTCCTGATAAAAGTAATAACTTAAACACAAAAAATGAGTGTACATTTTGCGCATAAAGACCCGTATAACAATACTTTTTTTAAAGATAATTCCAAGCGAAATGATTAGCACAATAAAAAGATAGGTCATTTGATACGTATGAAAGATATTGACCCGAATCAACCAACGGTCACTGTTTTCGGCTATCTATTTACCGGTTGCACTCCAGCTGAAGAATAAACTGCCAAATGTCATTACGTAGTCTAAAACCGTTAAGCAAAACTGAATTGGTAGCACACAACAGCGATTTTCCTACCACATGCACACAGGTGTATTCGAAATAATGTATCCGAGTGCATATGCAGAGCATTGTGTCTTCAAATCAATGTTGTTGACTATTTTCAAATTAAATTAAATTCACAAGCCTTAATTCCATCGTCGTGTGGGATGTTCGTGTAAAGCGATGACACGTCTAGAGTGACGAGATAAGTTTCTTTACTATTAACTGTCTTATTTTTGAGCTTTTTTATGAAGTCTGTTGTATCTTTGATGAAAGACGGCAATTCAAACATGTATGGTTTGAGAATGGAGTCTATATATTTCGAAATATTCTCCGTAGGTGAATTACATGCTGACACAATTGGACGACCGGGGTATTTAAGCGGAAGATTTTCATTTGTTTTTTTGTGAATCTTTGGTAAAATGTAGAAAAATGGAGACCTTATATCCAGTGGTAACGCATCAAATTCGTTTTTAATGCTGGCATGTGATTTTTGTATATCTGCAATTCAATTGTAATACATTTTTTACATTTTCTGATGGGTCGCTGGATAGTTTTTCATAATGAATTACATTGTTTAGTTGACGTAAAACTTCATTTTTGTAATCTATTTTGTTCATAATCACAATAGTGTTAGATTTGTCGGCTTTCTTGATAACAATGCTATCATCTTGGGACAGTTTTCGAAGTGAAGCTAGTTCCTATTTGTGAAGCATATCATGTTTAGCGGAAGTGACGTTATATTATTGAACGTTACATTGCGCGCCATTTTTATTAGTCTTTTGTGTTTAGTCCATATGGTTTGAACGTCCTCAATTTACGCTTCCAAAGTTGTTCGATGGTCTTCCGATACTCGTCCGATCCATTTAATTTTTCGAGTCCCATGACCCGGAAGTTCGCGACGCTGTGGCCGTTCGTGTAAAAGTGCTCGGCAACCGGGTCATTGTGTCGAGTCCGTATGTTTATATAAATATAGTGAAATTAGCACATACTTAATTGTTAAAGAACATAACATTATGACAAATGCCCCTAAGGGAACAGTTTCTCTACATGACAATATAAAGTTTGCAAAAAAACAATTTACAATGATAAACATACGCTAATGACAATATGAAAACAATAAAAGACAAACGCGGAAAACAAACATGCCAACAAGATTAATGCACGGATACTAATGACGATTTTACTTTATAAAACGACGTGTTTTATACACAACTTAGTTCAAGACGAACAGTTTGGCAAAATAATATAACACATTGTCTTATGGAAATAACGAAATGATGTTTGTACGTAACACAATTACGTCAGTTAGACTGATTAATAGAGGAGACATAATCAAAAATGCACAAACCGTAAATACATATGCACAAATCGCAAACTACTTTGGAAGCTTATGTGTTGACCATGATAATTGTATGGTAAAGAAAAGAAGAAGTATAGCTATTGATGTGTACAGCTCGTGTTGTATATAAATATATTTGAAAGGCAGCGCAATCGTTCCTATACAACACAAGTGGAGAATTTCATCTACTGTATGTTTGTAGATCCAGACACTGCAGCAATGTGCCCGGTTTTCGTGGTGCTACTTTTAGCAATGGTGGGCGGGACGATGTCCCTGTTACACGTTCACCATGGTAACGTAGCAATGGCGTCATATCTCCGGGAAGTGAACAACAAGTACCCAGATATCACCAAGCTGTACAGCATTGGGGAAAGTGTCAAAGGTAGGGTTTGCATTATAGCCATGCTCTAGGGAAAATGGGCTAATTGCAAATGCGTAAAGTGACTTTCCAGAAAAGCCCGTGCTTTCCGCACAGGCTTTAGCATAAACTTGTTCTTAGGTTATGAAAGACTTCATTTAAACAAGTAACTCCATAAAAGTGAAGCTGCACAGGCTACTCTGGGACGACATTAAGCGCCCATTCATTAAGCCCCATTTTCGAAGATTGTGGCTTATTTTGTTTCGTTTTGAGAGACACTTTGCCTGAATCAGTATCTCATAAAGTATAGAAAAACGAGTCGCAATTTCCTACCATTTAAATACACGCATATTTATTATCACCAAACATACTTAATATAACTAATACGTACAAATACCGGCTCAAATTTAATATATTTGGAATCATTTCCAATTATCGACATGTTAGTGTTCTGTGTTCAAACGTTTTGTGTCTTTTTTGTTTGATATAAGACAAAATTTTCGAAATAAGAAGCGTTACGCTCGAGTCATCTTCAAGAAACATGATTTAACACTGAAATAACATTTTTATTAAGGCAATAATGTATGTGGCCTTTTGATTCACATGCACATCTGGCTAGTCGGTTATGAGTGTTTAAGAGGATATTCATAATAATAATAATAAAACAAGATGGACAAAATAAAATGAAAACAATAATAACTTTATATTATCATAGGTCATAAGGTAAATGAATAAATATGAACCGCGCTCTGTGAAAAGGGGACTTTAATGTATTCTGCACAGGCTAATCATGGACGACACTTTCCGCTTTTATGATATTGTTCATTTAAAGAAAGTCTCTCCTTAGAAAAAATCAAGTTTAGGCGCAAAGTGGGACGACATTTAACGCACTGGCATTAAACCATTTTTACATGGTGCACGGATTGTGTGTTTTCATTTCTGTTTCGTACGTAAAAATCGTTGAACCACAGATATGAAACAAAAACAATCCTTACTAGCGGTCTATTAATATTGCGCACACGAAGTTTAGAATTGCAATCGCAAAATGGTCGCATTATTTGTATATCGGTCAAGTAAATGGAACTGTTAAATTTTTTCCAATCATGACATCAACTGTATTATCTGACAAATATTTAATAAGTAGTAAATAGTATGTAATTAAATAGTGACTAAGTCAAATAAAAACAAAAAACAAAAAAACTTCAAACAAAATGTGTCTTTTCCTGGTATTCGAAGCTTTCACCTTTGGAAGCAATATTATACGCCTAAATATGAAGTCGACCATACCATTTACAATACTAGGTTTATGAAACGACGTATTTCCTTTTTTTAATGAAAAACATTGCATATGATACTTGATTGATGATTTCTCATTCATAATTTTCTCAGTCGGCAGTTACATTTCGCTTCTAAGCATATTATGTCCACTTATTTTTCGTATCCATGAAACCGTTTCAAACATTGAAAAAGTACAGTTAACAAGTTTGAGTCGATTCTTTTGGTGCCTTGTTATGTATATTTATTTATTTCCTGGATCAGGGTCCCCTTGGTTTGACTGCAATTCATTAACATTTCAAATCTTTGTTTACTGACCGAATCACAATGGTAAATTGAAAATGTAACTTGAATTCTTTAATTCGCTACAACTATTACAACTCAGTTTAACATAAATTTTATTACGAAGTTAAGCCTTTTTTCATAAACACATGAACACTTTTGAGTTTAATTGGAGTAAGTTACAGCTTTGTCACCATCAAACTTGACATGACTTCAATGCTTTGTAACCACGCATACTATTTACCCTCCAATTGTCATTAGAAGCCCTGTATGCATGTGCGTAAAGTGTCATTCCAGACTGTGCAGTCCGGACAGGCGTATCAGGGACGACACCTTGCGCCATTACTGGATTTTAAAGAGACATCCTTTAAACGACCAATGCCATAAAAAAGTAAGTTGTCGTCCCTGATCAGCCTCTGCGTTCATCATGGATTTAATCTCAGAGCGCGGCCCGATTCTATTTCTCCCGCCAGGTGAGGACCTGTGGGTACTGGCGATCGGCAGCTCGTTTTCCAATATCGATCTTCGACCGCACGTGAAGTACATCGGAAATATGCACGGCAATGAGGTATTTATGCGTCCAAGGTCATCAGACCTTTCCAAATAAGCTTAAATTATGATCCAAATTATTTCAGCAACGTCGACTATGTCCAATCTAGAGTTCTGCCGCTGAAAGTTTCCAAATTATCGGATGAATTGTCAGAATCCATTGTCAATGATCCATTTTTATAGGACGTTTTTTAAACACCGTTTAGTTCGGCGGAATAATTCCCTTTTGGAAAATACACAATAATTTATTACAACTGCAAGAATCCAATGTGTTTGTACATATAGCATCTAGAATATGTTGAACGTAATCGTTGATGTTCGCGACTTAATCGGGCGGAAATTCGCTCGTCACACAGGCGAGATACATCAATTTGCTTTGAAAACCTTCACCACGCCAAAACTTTTAAAGGTCTCCACATTTCAAATTGGGTTGTGGATGAATGTTTCTGTACATTTGTTGAAGGGTTAATCTTCGCTGAATCGCACTACTTTGGCTGCTTTTTTAAATAATGCGAAATATGTTGGAAACAAACATTTAAAACCAACTCACCCTGAAGAATTATCCGTGAAATTTCACAACAACCGGTCCTTAGCGCCATCTCGGACTAAGCATTGGCTCATGTATTAATGCATCGCAAACAATTGGTGGCGCCTGTGATTTACGGTCATGTATGACATCGACAAGATTTTGTATTAAACCAAAGAATTCATCAATTAAGTTTACATTGTTTAGTTATGTTTTGTGCCGCAAGAAAGTTTGGAATAAATATACAATGTAGTATATCTTCCGTTATATGGCTCAGGCCGTAAGTCGGGAGTTGTTGCTGCACTTGATTGACCTATGCGTGACGTCATACGGCACAAATTTGACCCTGACTCAGTTCCTTAACACCACAACTGTGCACATCATGCCGTCAATGAACCCCGATGGTTACAACATATCCGTGGAGGGTCGGTGCGCGAATAGCTTAGGCAGGTAGGTGTATGAATTAACAGAGGGAATATTAATTTTAATTATATAGCCTCTTTCATGGGAAAAAGGGCTTGATGCATGTTTAGTCCGCACATGCTAATCTGGGACGACATTTTATGGATTAACTGATTATTTCTTTGAAGCGACTTCCTTTAAACGACAAATACCATAACAGTGGAAAGTTTCGTCCCGGAATCGCCCATGCGGACTGAACAGGCTAATCCGGGACGCCCTTTTATGCACATGCATTAAGATTGATTTGCTATAGCAAGGTTAATACATTTAATGGAAGCGCAATAGGCTCCAATCTCATAGAAGCGAACATTCGCACACCGTCATCGATTGTGTTCGCCAAAATTACCTCGTTAAGTCACGTATCATAATTTTCATCAAACTTTGTCATATCCTTTATCCTCACGACAAATGCGGCAGAGTTCGCAGCATTTTCAAATAGGCTACGCATTCACTTAATTAGATAGGGGAAAACGCTTGCGAACATTTAACAATTTAGTATAAAAATGTCGCAATTGTTCTCGGGACGGATATTATTATTGTAATTTTTTCTAAAAAAAATTATCAGAATCTCCGGTGATGTGTTAACCATGTACGTTCCTTTTCAGAAACAACGCCAACGGGAAGGACTTGAACCGAAACTTCCATGATTTAATTCACGACGCGGCAGTGAAACCTGTCCAACCGGAAACGCAGCACGTGATAGACTGGCTGGACGACTACAATTTTGTTCTCTCTGCCAACTTGCACGGCGGTGGTGAATTGGTTGCAAACTACCCCTTCGACTTTTATTTCTTAAGTCGTATGTCTTCGTCAACCTTGATGACTAATAAACACAACGCAATAACAGAGAATGTGACATTCATCGAATTAGATTTGTTTATTATTGCATCGAAAAAGTTGCAATTACTTTATGTGTAATGCCTTACATTAAATTTATTTTAAGCCTCCACCCCAAGTGGTTCCGGACCGTCGATTTGTGTGGATGACGACACTTTCCAGTATTTAGCTCTGACCTATGCAAGGTTACACCACACTATGGCTACAAAAACAATTGACATGGAATGCGGCGGGTACTTTAAGAATGGCATTACAAACGGAGCCGAGTGGTATCCTGTGTTAGGTAACTATATAAGTAACATAGCAGCCATCCAAGTATTGCTTTGAACCGGTCCGTCTTTCGCTCGGGTGAAAGATCAGTCCGTAGACCATTTCGTTACCGCGCGTTATCTTGAGAACACATACACTTACTATCATACCATTGGTTGGCTGTTACAAGGGAGGAAAGACGCAATTCAATTTTTAGATCAACATGCCAATTTCAGAAGGGATTGAAACAAACAATAATGAAAATGCAATAGTAAAATGTACTCATAGCCACCATCCCTTACAGTAGACGTTCAGTGTTCTTAAAACATCTAAACATAACTTTGGCACAGTGTTCTCTAATAATTATGTAAGTTATCGGACCTCCTGTAGTATAGTCTTTCAAGCATGAAATCTTCTTTGAACTGGTGTATTTAAAATCATGTTTAAGCAATTTTAACGCGTATGATTCACACTATATATGATAAAATTCTAATCCGTTTTTACGCTTTTTTCGTATAACGGAAGAATCTTTGATTCGGAAATCCTGTTTAATAGGAAAGTGGGTAGACGTGTGTTGACTGAACAGGCTAATCTTGGACGTCACTTTAAGAATATGCTTTAGGCCCTGTTTTCCCAGAACGATGTTTACATGACTTAAATACCGTTAAATGCAATGCAAATTCCTATATTCAATCATGCAGTACATTTTAATTGTAAGTTGCGAGTCCATTCCAGGCGGCATGCAGGATTACAACTACCTTGCTGAAGGCATATTTGATATCACAATAGAATTGTCCTGCTGCCCCTTTCCGAGTGCGTCATCTCTCACCGATTACTGGGTGAAGAACAAAGACGCGTTGGTCAACTACCTTTTGTTGGCTCACATGGGTAAGACATAGAGACGACTTTCACCGTAAACTACTCAGATACGAATTTTAATCAGCTTGTAGTCCCTTAGAAAATCAAAATAAAATTAAGCACCTTTCTTAATAAATTAAAGTTGTAAAGGCTTTCTTTCTGGCCATAACAGAGGGGCTAATCATGTGACACACACGATGACGACGCACATGCCGAGATAGGTATTTTGCTCTGCTTTATACCCTTTATTACTTGTGTTATTGTTTGTGTAAATTCTGCTAATTTGTTCACCCATAGAAGTAAGAAATTTATTTCGTATAAATATTTGCATTTTATCTCGACCTTACTCACTGCGATTTTTTTTACCGGAGGCTGTTATTTTGTGACCACCTAAGAAATTTCACTGCAAGTAAAATCGAAATCTAGAGCAAATATTAAAACGATATAAACGTGAATAAACGTGAATAACTTTCGTGTCGATATTGCGGCATTTTTACACTTAATACTTAATAATTGGATAAAAATAAACACCATAGTATGAAAAACATAATGTACAAGTATTAAAGGGTATACAACGGCGAAAAATACATGTCTTGGAATGGACGTCGCCATCTTGTTTGTCACACGATGACCCTCTCTGCATAAGATACTGATGACTGACTTTAGCGTTATTCTGTTTGCATCCATTTTCACTTTTATTCCGAGTTTACAGTCTTAATGGGAAAACAACAGAGTATTATTAATAAATATAAATCCTCGTGTTTTTGATGTCGAGGTTTTACTTCTAGGTGTAAAGGGATATGTTCGGGACCAAAACAACAACTCGTTGGATGGCGCTGTGTTGAACCTTGAAGGACGAGCATTCCCGACATTCAGGTCTAAACATGGCGGCCAGTACTTCCGGCTCCTTATGCCAGGCACATATACTTTGAATGTGAGTCTTTAGTTTGCATGATTTAAATATCCAAAAGCTTCGGTATTTTTTTATTTATTGTAATAAAAACGGTTTTAAACATACACACGAACCCATACATCATAAATGTGTTGTTTGTAATTTGTTTTAGCCTATAGACTTACTTAAGTAGATTTGTTGTTCAGAGGAGAGATAGCGAAGATAGATTACAACAACACGTTTTTAATCTGGTGTATCGTTTCATCGTTGCTGAATGGATATGGTGTCCGCCAAGGGACAAGGATGTCACATGTTGGATCACCACTGTGTGAGCGTTCTTTAGATCTCTTTTAAAGACGCTAAGTAGTTGTGTCAACGAGCTTATGGCTTTCGAGCTAACTTTAAAAGGTTTATACCCAACAGGTGTTCGGTATTACCTTTCTGCGATAAAGTCAAGTCAAGTCAAGTCAACAGTTTATTAAAGAAACAGAGGCCTCCGGCCCAAAATACATATCATGCAATGTACAGGAATTGCAAAGTTGTGTGCTAGTGGTATTATTCAGATGTAAATGTTAGCACATGTATCTAGTCCCTTTTCCAGAATTCATTGGAACGAAAACATACACTGCAGATTTTCTACATACATATCATGTAATATATAGAAATTACAAAGTTACGTCATAGTAATATTATACAGACATAAAGTCTCTAGTCTTTTCCAGAACTCGTAAGACAGAAAAAATACACCACAGATTTTCTACATACACACCTTGTAACATATAGAAATTGCAAAGCTGTGCCACAGCAATATTGTACAGATGCAAAAGTTAATGCATGTATGTATATCTAGTATTTTCTTGAATGTACAAGATAGAAAACATTCATTGTAAATTTTCCACAAACATACCATGTAATATACAGAAATTACAACGTTGTGTCATAGCAATATTGTACAGATGTACATGTTAATACATGTATCTAGTCTTTTTTAGAATTCACAAGATAGAAAACATACACTGCTTATTTTCTACATAAATATCATGTAATATACAGAGACTGCAAAATTGTGTCACACTATTATTGTACTAAAGAAAATGTTGATACATGTATCTAGTCTTTTATAGAATTCATAAGATAGAAAATATACACTGCTAATTTTCTAATAGTTTCAAAATCATTCTTTGACAATAAGTCATAGAAGTTATTAAAGTCAGTACCAGAGTTATACCAGTTGAACAGAAACTGATTTCTAATACTTGTATATTTAGTACAATGGAAAAATGCATGATATTCACAATCCACATATGTCATATTAATATTAATTTGTGAACAAACATTGCACACGCGATTCTGGAAAGTAATATTCAGGTGCACAAATAGTAGCCCTGTCCAATGAAATGCTGTTTTCGGATTAATATGCAAATAATCATGTACTTTGTTTATACTTTCAGGTCAGTTACAAGAACCACAAGGAGACCACAAAGTTCATCGTGTCGGCTGGCGTCGTCACACGCGTTGACGTCACTTTGGTCCTTGACAAACCTGAAACTTCAATTGAAACTGAAACTAAAAATGATATTAAAACTGACGTTGTGGACGCTGACCAACCTGAATCTTCAATTGAAACTTCAACTAAAACGAAAACTGAAACTACAATTGAAGCTGTGGACACCGACAACACTGAAACTGAAACTACCACAGCTACTAAAACCACCACAGTTACTGAAACTACCACAGCTACTGAAACTACCACAGCTACTGAAACTACCACAGCTACCACAGCTGTAACTGAAAATACAGCTAAATCTCAAACTGAAACTGAAGTTAAAACTGTGGACGCTGAAAAACTTGAAAATGAAGCTGATACTGGAATTGAAACCAACAAACGCGGCCTCTCGAACAACGCGCTTAAATGTGCACCCTCTTTGTCAATTACTAGTATAGCCACGTTCTATGTGGTATCGCGTAATCCTATGTATTAAGGCCGATAATAAAAATATTTTATCTTCCGCTATAATTATAGACGTTAACTTTTGAAAGTCTGATCCTTGTTAAATTTTAAAAACTAATGGCATGAGATTTATAGCATGAATCTTATAAATATCAGTAAAACCGAGAAAACATACCATAGCTCGTCAAGTACAAGCACTGTAATGTTACATGTATCCTCAAAATTGTTTAAATGGTGTCGTCCAAGATTATTTTTTGGAGTCCGGACAGGCAATCAATAACGATATTTTCTGCTTTTCTTGAATATTTTTCGTTTTAAAAAAGGCCTGTTCAAAACTAAATTCAGACTACGCGGAAAGTGTTATGTATTCGGCTGGGTGTATCAGTTTTGTATCGTTCTTGTGTTTATGTAATTGTTTATTTGTCACATCAGATTGTCAAATCAGATTGTATTGTACGACACGTAGTTGCATGACTATTGAGCAGTCCTTCAAACATATGTATTTTTCAAGGGACACGATAAAAGTAAGAAAAAATGACACTTCAAAACAGAATGAATGCATTATATTACAACCAGCAAAATAACACTCCTGATTAAATAAAGGTGAAAACAGTATGGTCGTTTCTAGACAGTCAAATCAAAATCGGGAAAGCAACCCTTTCATCGATAATATTGCAGAAACACGTATCCACGTCTAAAGTACACGTACTCTTCACATTTGGAAAGCCTGAATAGAGTATGGTCGTTTCTAGACAGTCATCAATCGAAATCGGAAAAGCAACGCTTTTCATCGATAATATTACAGAAACAAGTATCGACGTCTCAAGTGTTTTTTTCATTTAGAAAGCCTGAATAGAGCATGGGTAGCGCGATACGTTAAGAGGACACGTAATGGATAGGCAAATTTTTGTATTTTATATTTTCTGTTTTATAAGAATTGTTTCAAACAGATTTGAAAATAAATTCATTTAATGATATTATCTTCACAAACACCGCCATATGTGCATTGAAGCCTGATTTAAAATTATTATCTGATAATTACTTTGTTGGATATTGCAATAAAGTGTACGCATATGTAATTATATACATATTATAAGCATTTAATGAACACTCTAAGAAGTCGGCCAAGAGGCCAAAACCGTCTTGGTACCTGCAGGAGACTCACAGACTGTGTAAGTCGGTCATTCAGACCGTCGGGCCACCGGCAGGAGACTCCCAGACAGTCTATGACGTTGGAAAGACCATCTGGGCGCCGGCAGAAGACTCGCACACGGTGCAAGACAATATAGAAGACCGTCGGGGCACAAGCAGGAGAATCTCAGACAGTCTGCGACGGTGCCAAGACCGTCCGGGCACCTGCAGGAGACTTCCAGACGGTGTCAGACAGTCTCTTAGACCGTCGAGGCACCTGCAGGAGACTCCCAGACAGTCGTTGACGGTGCAAAGACCGTCTAGGCACCTGCAGGAGATTCCCAAACAGTCTTCGACGGAGTGAGAGACTGTCGGGAACTATTACAGACTGTCTGGGAGTCTCCAGAAGTTGCAAAGACGGTCTTGGCACGTCGCAGAATGTATGGGATTCTCTTGCATGTGCCCCGCCGGTCTGGGAGACTGTCTGGCACCATCGCAGATAGTCTGGAAGTTTTCTGTTTGTGTTATGATTTTCTTGACACCGTCGCAAACTGTCTGGAAGTCTCCTGCAGGTGCCCCTCCGGTCTGAGAGACTGTCTGGCAACGTCGAAGACTGTCTTGGGGTCTGCTTTAAGCTCCCCATCGGTCTAAGAGACTGTCTGGCATCGCCAAAGACTGTCTGAAAGTCTCCTGCAGGTGCCGAGACGGTATTGGCACCGTCGCAAACCATCTGTAAGTATCCTTCTGGTGCACAGACGGTCTTCGCACCGTCGCAGACTGTCAGGGATTCTTCCGAAGCAGCCTTGATGGTCTTAGAGATTTCTGGCACCGTCTGGGAGTCTCATGCAGCTGCCCAGACGGTCCTTACACCGTCGAAGTCTGTGTCGGGGTCTCCTGCAGGAGCCCAGATAGTCTTGGCACCGTCGCAGACTGTCTAGGAGTCTCTTGCAGGTGCCTAGCCGGTCTGGGAGACTGTCTAGGCACCGTCGCAGACTTCTGGTAGTCTCCTGTATGTGCCCCGCCTGTCTGGGAGACTGTCTGGTACCGTCGCAGACTGTATGGGAGTCTCCTGCAGGTGTCAATGCGTTATTGACACCGTCTCAGACTGTCTGGGAGTCTCTTGCTGGTACCTTGAAGGCAAACAGTGGTCAGTCTAATGCATTCCTCTTTATTTCCCGTAGCTTTTTTTACATGTATCTGCTGTCCTCAACGCCATCAACACGCGTTTATGGCTGCCACAGTCTCCTGCCACTTTTCCCGCTAATTTTCCTCGGTCATCAATGGCCCGTGCTTTTCCTCCAGCAGGTTCTTGGTCTCGATAACAAGCTCTACAAAGATATATATTTCTTTTTTGGACCACAAATGGCACTGACTCAAAATATTGCTGCCTTCGTCTTCCATTTTTTGCGTGTTATTACGCCGTCGGATGTTGATGGCGGCATTGGTAACTTTCCTAAATAATAGCGACTTCCACGACCGCAGTCGATTGACCACACCGTCGTGCGACCACAGTCGCGGCAACTTGCTCCTTAAACGCGGCGAGTGGTCGGTTGGCGGCCGACGAGCGTCGGTCGACCACACAGTCAACAGACTACAGTCGGGTTTTGTAGTGTTTCATTAAACCGGACCCCAGGGTCCGGTTTAATGAGAGTGACCATGGTCGGGCGACTATGGTTGTACCTTCTAATATTCGTCGTGCGACGATAACCGAGTTTAATGGAGAGCGACGATCGTCAGTCGACGGCACGTTGTTCGACATATTGTCGATCGACCGCAGTCCACCCCGCTCACCACGACAGCTCGTCGCTTGACGCTTTGTTGGCCTCCAAAACCCGTACCAGGAGACTCCCAGGCACTCTGCGACGGTACCAAGATCGTCTGGGCACCTGTAGGACAATCCCAGACAGTCTGCGACGGTTTAAGAAGGATTCCCAGACCAGCTGGGCCCCTGCAGGAGACCCCACTACAGTCTGCAACGGTACCAAGACCATATGGGCACCTGCATAAGACACCGAGACAGTCTGCGACGGTGTCAGAGAGTCTTAAGGACCGGCGAGGCATTTGCAGGAGACTCCCAGAAGGTACCAGAGTGTCTATAAGACCGGCGGGTTACCTGCATGAGACTCCCAGACAGTCTGAGACGGCGCGAAACAATCCCTCAGACCGGCGGGCAACTGTAGGACAGTCCCAGACAGTCTCCGACGATGCCAAGAACGTCTGGGCACCTACAGGAAATTCCCAAACAGTCTTCGACTGAGTGAGAGACTGTCTGACCTTGTTACAGACTGTCTGGGAGTCTCCTGAAGTTGCCCAGACGGTCTTGGCACGTCGCAGAATGTATGTGAGTCTCTTTCATGTTGCCAGCCGGTCTGGGAGACTGTCTGGCACAATTGCAGACAGTCTGAGAATCTCCTGCATGTGTTCTTACGGTCTTGACACCGTCGCTGGCAAATAAGCAGAAAAGTGGCAGGAGATTGTGGCAGCCATAAACGCGTGTGGGGTGGCGTTGAGGACAGCAGACACATGTAAAAAAAAGCTACGGAACATAAAGAGGGATGCACTAGACTGACCACTCGTCGCGTTCAATGTACCAACATGAGACTCCCAGACTGTCTGAGACGGTGCCAAGACCGCATTTAAACCTGCAGGAGACTCCCAGACAGTCTTTGACGGTGCAAGACAGTCTCCCAGACCGGCGGATCACCAACAGGAGACTCGCAGACATCTGTTACGGTGCAAATACCGTCTCGGCACCAGCAAGATACTCAAAGACGGTCTGCGACGGTGTAAATACCGTCTTGGCATCGGCAGGAGACTTTCAGACAGTCTTTGTCGTTGCCAGACAGTCTCCCAGGCCGACGGGGCACCTGCAGCAAACCCCCAGACAGTCGGCGAGGTTACCAGACAGTCTCTCAGACCGGAAGGGCACCTGTAGGAGACTCCGAGACAGTCTGTAACAGTGCCAGACAGTCCCTCACTCCGTAGAAGACTGTTTGGGAATCTCCTGCAGGTGCTCAGACGGTCTTTGCACCGTCGCAGACTGTCTGGGGGTCTTCTGCAGGTGCCCAGACGTAATTGGCAACATTGCAGACTGTATTTGAGTCCCTGCAGGTGCCCCACCGGTTCTGAGACTGTATGGGAGTCTCCGGCTGGTGCCCAGACAGTCTTGGCATCGTCGCAGACTGTCTGAGATTCTCTTGCAGGTGCCCCGACGGTCTGGGAGACTGTCTGGCACTGTCTGGGATGTCTTGCAGGTGTCCAGACGGCCTTGGTACCATCTTATACTGTCTGGGAGTGTCCTGCAGGTGCGTCATTGGTCTTGAAAACTGGCACCGTCGCACACTGTCTAGGAGTCTCCTGCAGGTGCCTCGCCGGTCATTAAGACTCTCTGGCATCGTCACAGAATGTCTGGATGTCTTCTGCAGGTGCCCAGATGGTCTTGGTACCTTCGCAGATTGACTTGGAGTCTACTGGCACTGGTTTTGCGTGCCGACAAAGCGTCAAGCAACGAGCAGTTGTGGTGTGAGGGGTGGACTGCATTCGCACGACAGTATGTCGAACAACGCGCGGTCGACTGACGTTCTTCGCTCTCTATTTAACCCGGTTATCGTCGCACGACGATTATTCGCTGGTACAACTACAGTCGCCCGACCATGGTCGCTCATTAAACCGGACCCAGGGTCGTTCTATGAAAACCGGGTTTAATGAAGAGCGACGATCGTCAGCCTACGGCACGTTGTTCGACAGTTTGTCGAGCGACCGCAATCGATCCCTCACACCACGACTGCTCGTTTCTTGACGCTTTGTCGGCACCAAAAACCCGTGCCAGGAGACTCCCAGACAATCTGCGACGGTACCAACATCGTCTGGGCAACTGCATGATACTCCAAGACAGTCTGCAACGGTGCCAAGACCATATTGGCACCTGCAGGACACTCCCAAACAGTCTACGACGTTGACAACACAGCCTGGTCACATACAAAAGACTCCCAAAAAGTTCAAGACAGTCTGCCAGACCGTCGGGGTACCTAAAGGAGTCTCGCAGACAGTCTTCGACGATGCCAAGACTGTCTTGGCACCAGCCGGAGACTCCCAGACCGTCTCCCAGACCAGTGGGGCACCTGCACGGACTCCAAGACAGTCTTCGACGGTGCAAAGACCGTCTGGGCAGCTGAGGGATACTCACAGACAGTCTGCGATGCTGCCAAGGACGTCTGGGCACCTACAATAGACTCCAAGTCTGCGACGGTGCCAAGACAATTTCCCAGACCGGCGGGCAACTGTAGGACACTCATAGACAGTCTACGGCGGTGACAAGACCGTCTGGGCAACTACAAAAGACTCCCAAAAAGTGCACGACAGTCTGCCAGATCGTCGAGGCACCTAAAGGAGACTCCCAGACAGTTTGCGATGGTGCCAAGACTGTCTGGGCTCAAACCGGAGACTCCCAGAAGTATTCCAGACCAGTGGAGCACCTGCAGGGACTCCAAGACAGTCTGCGACGGAGCAATGACCGTCTGGGCAACTGCAGGATACTCACAGACGGTGCCAGAGTGTCTTCAAGACCGTCGCGGCACCTGCAGGAGACTCCCAGACAGTCTGCGACGGTGCCAAACAATCTCTCAGAACGGTGGGCAACTGTTGAGACTCCCAGACAGTCTTCGACGGTGCTAAGAACGTCTTGGCACCTGTTGGTGATTCCCAAACAGTTCTTGACGGAGTGAGAGACTACCTGGCACTGTTACAGACTGTCTGGGAGTCTCCTGAAGTTGCCCAGATGGTCTTGACAAGTCGCAGAATGTATGGGAGTCTTTTGCATGTGCCCCGCCGGTCTAGGAGACTGTCTGGCACCATTGCAGACAGTCTGGGAATCTCCTACATGTGTTCTTACGGTCGTGACACCGTCGCAGACTGTCTGGTAGTCTCCTGCAGGTGCCCCTCCGGTCTGAGAGACTATCTGTCAACGTCACAGACTGTCTGGGGTCTCCTGCATGTTCCCAGACGGTCTTGGCACCGTCGCACACTGTCTGGGAGTCTCCCTCAGGAGCCCCGCCGGTTTAAAAGACTGTCTGGCACCGTCGAAGACTGCCTGAGAGTCTACTCCAGGTGCCCAGACGGTCATGGTATCGTTGCGGACTGTCTTGGAGTCTCCTGCAGGTATCCAGACAGTTTTGGCACCGTCGCAGACTGTCTAGAAGTCTTCTGCTGGTGCTCCGCCGGTCTAGGAGACTATCTCGCACCGTTCCAGACTGTCTGTGAGTCTTCTTCAGGTGTCCAGAAGGTTTTGGCACCTTCGCAAACTGTCTGGAATCTCTTGTAGGTGCCCGCCGGTCTCGGAAACTGTCTGGCACCATCGCAGACTGTCTGGGAATTTTCCTGCAGTTGCAAAGACGGTCTTGGCATCGTCGCAGACTGTTTGGGAGTCCCCTGATGGTGCTCCGCCTGTCTTGGAGATTGTCTGGCATCGTCGCAGACTGTCTGGGAGTCTCCTGCAGGTGTCAAGGCGGTCTTTGCACCGTCTCAGACTGTCTTGGAGTCTCCTGCTGGTACCTTGGAAGCTGCAAATGGTTAGTCTACTGCATTCCTCTTTATGTCAAGTATATTGTTATGCCCCCCGATAGGGTGGCATATAGCAGTTGAACTGTCCGTCAGTCCGTCAGTCTGTCCGTCCGTCCGAAAACGTTAACATTGCCCATATCTTTTTCAATATTGAAGATAACAACTTTATATTTTGCATGCATGTGTATATCATTGGGCTGCACATTTTAAGAGGTGAAAGGTCAATGTCATCCTTCAAGGTCAAATGTCAAATATATGGCTTCAAAGTGGCTCAGTAGGGGGCATTCTGTTTCTGACAAACACATCTCTTGTTTTACATGTGTCTGCTTTCCTCAACCCCACCCATACCCGTTTATGGCTGCCACAATCTTCTGCCACTTTTTCCACTTGTTTGCCTCGGTCACCAATGGCCCGTGCTTTCCCTCCAGCAGTTTATTGTTCTCGATAACAAGCTCTAAAAGTATATCTTTCTCTTATTTTAACCACGAATGCCACTGAATCAAATAGTTGCTGTCTTCGTCCTCAATTTTTCACGTGTATTTTCGCCGTCTGATGTTAATGGCGGAAGGGATAATTTTCCTAACAATAGCGACTACCACGACCTCAGTCGACTGACCACACCGTCGTGCGACCACAGTCGCGGCAACTTGCTCCTTGAACGCGACGAATGGTCGGTTGGCGGCCGACGAGCGTCGGTCGACCACACATTCAACGGACTACAGTCGGGTTTTATAATTTTTCATTAAACCAGACCCTGGGTCCGGTTTAATGAGAGCGACCATGGTCGGGCGACTATGGTTGAACCAGCGGATAATCGTCGTGCGACGATAAACGGGTTTAATAAAGAGCGAAGATCGTCAGTCGACCCAGCATTGTTCGACAAACTGTCGAGCGACCGCATTCCACCCCTCACACCACGACTGCTCGTCGCTTGACGCATTGTCGGCACCCAACACCCGTGCCAGGAGACTTCCAGACAATCTGCGACGATACCAAGATTGTCTTGGTACCTGTAGGACAATCCCAGACAGTCTACGACGGTTTCAGAAGGTGTCCCAGACCAGCTGGGTACTTGCCGGAGACTCCAAGACAGTCTGCGACGGTAACAAGACTATCCGGGCACCTGCAAAAGACACCCAGGCAGTCTGCGACGGTGCCAGAGAATCTTAAGGACAGTCGAGGCACCTGCTGGAGACTCCCATTCAGTGTGCGACGGTGGCAGTCTCCAATACCAGCGACGCATCTGCATGACACTCCAAGACAGTCTACGATTGTGCCAATACCGTCTGGGCACATGAAGGAGAATTCCAGACTGTTCCAGACAGTCCCCCAGACCTCTAGGGCACCTTTAAGAGACTCTCAGAAAGTTTGTGACGATGCCAAGACCATCTTGTTACCTGCAGGAGACTCCAAGACGGTGTCAGACAGTCTCCCAGACCGTCGGACCAACTGCAGAAAATTCCAAGACAGTCAGCGACTATGCCAAGGCCGTCTTGGCACCTGCTGCCAAGACCGTCTTGGCACCAGCAGAAGACTTCCAGACGGGGCCAAACGTCTCCCAGACCGTCGGTTTACCTGCAAGCGACTCACACCAAAAAGTCTGCGATGATGCCAAGACCGTCTGGCACTTGAACACACTCCCAGAAGATGCAAGACAGTCTCCCAGACCGTCAGGGCACCTGTAGGAGATTCCAAATCAGTATGCGACGGTGCAAAGACAGTCTTGGCACCAGTAGGAGGCTCACAGACTTTGCCAGACAGTCGTCAAGAGTGTCAAGGCACCTGCAAGAAACTCCCAGACAGTCTGCGACGCTGCCAAGACTTCTGGGCACCTGCAGCAGACTCTCAGACGATTCCAGTCTTCTAGACCGTCGGGGCACCTGCAGGAGACTCTCAGACAGTTTGTGACGGTGCCAGGCAATCTCCGAGACCGGCGAGCAACTGTAGGAGATTCCCAGAAGTCTCCGACCGTTCCAAGAACGTCTGGGTACCTGCAGGAGATTCCTAAACAGTCTTCGACGGAATGAGAGACTGTCTGACACTGTTACAAACTGTCTGTGAGTCTCCTGAAGTTCCCCAGATGGTCTTTGCACGTCGCAAATGTATGGGAATCTCTCGCATGTGTCCCGCCGGTCTAGGAGAATGTGTGGCACCATCGCAGACAGTCTGGGAATCTCCAGCATGTTTTCTTACGGTCTTGACACTGTCGCAGACTGTCTGGTAGTCTTCTGCAGGTGCCCCTCCGGTCTGAGAGACTGACTGGCAACGTCACAGACTATCTGGGGGTCTCCTTCAGGTGTCCAGACGGTCTTTGCACCTTCACAAACTGTCTGGGATTCTCATGTAGGTGCTCGCCGGTCTCGGAGACTGTCTGGAACCGTCGACAACTGTATGGGAGTGCCCAGCAGGTGCCCAGACGGTCTTGGCATCGTCGCAGATTGTCTGGGAGTCTCCTGCAGGTGCTCCGCCGGTCTTGCACCCTCGCAGACTGTCTGGGAGTCTCTTGCAGGTGTCAAGGGTGTCGTGGCACCGTCTCAGACTGTCTGAGAGTCTCCTGCTGGTATCCTGAACGCAACGAGGTGTCTGTGTAGTGCTTCGTTTGTATGTTCCTATCTTTTTTGCATGTGTATGCTGTCCTCAACGCCATCCCACATGCGTTTATGGCTGCCACAATCTCCTGCCACTTTTCCCGCTTGTTTGCCTCGGTCACCAATGGCCCATGCTTTCCTTCCAGCAGGTTCTTGTTCTCGATAACAAGCTCTAATAAGATATCTATCTCTTTTCTTAACCACGAATGACACTGACTCGAATCGTTGCTGTCTTCGTCTTCTATTGTTCGCGTGTATTTTCGGATGTTGATAGTGGGGATGGTAATTTTTCTGAAAATAGCGACTACCACGAACGCAGTCAACTGACCACTGTTGCGGCAACTTGCTCCTTGAAAGCGACAAGTTGTCAGTAAGCGGCCGACGACGAGCGTTGGCCGACCACACAGTAAACCGACTACAGTCGTTTTTTTTTTAGTTTTTCATTAAACCGGACCCTATAGATGAATTACAGAAGAAAACACAGTCTTCTGACAAGACGACGATAAAACACGCAAAGAAGAAATATCATTTGCAATGTCATTCTCGTAATGTGTGCATACTCGGAACTGTTTACGGACAATGAACAAGAACAATATACTGGACAAAACGTTTTACTTGACAAGCAATGCTTTTAATATATCAAATATCACTAATATGGGGGAAATAAATTAATGGAAATCTTTCGATAAATCCGCCTAAACTTGATTTTTGCTAAGAAGAGACTTCCTTTAATTGAATTTATTAAAAGCGGAAAGTGGTGTTTTTAATTAGCTTGTGCGGACTTCACCGGCTAAATTAAGTCTGAGACGACACATTACGCACATGCGTTCAACCCCCTTTTTAAACAGCACGGTCCATATATGTGAATATAAAATGAAGATCGCATAGAATCTGTTAAGATATACATGATATACGGCGAGGAAATGCAACTTCAAGCAGCCCTAACGATGATCCTGAATAAAAATCTATTTTTCCATTAAATGCATGACTTATATGATTATTAAGATAATATGAACGAGGCTAATTTGAGGTAACCCAGTACCCATGATTCTATACAAGTGATTCGGAACAAAATACGGATGGAATTGTGTGCTAGCAAGGAACTTAATCATTAATGCGTAGTGAAAATACTCATCATTCAAAGGCGTCGGCAACTGGGTTGTGAAAATAGAAGGCAGTGTCGTTTTGGGCGATTTAACTTATTACGGAATTCGATGGGTTAAAATAAGGTATAATATGTGTTGTAATCAATAGCCGAATAATGTCGTTGATAGGAATTTAAATTAGAAGTTGAAAAGCAGGCATTGGATTAAACATATTCCAGCTATTACTCAAATGTAATTGCAAAAATATATTCATATCCGATTTTCGTTCTTGTCGTGGAATACGAATGTACCAAATCAGCTTAAATGTTTTTGACTAAAAGTTTGTTCGGAGAGAAAACTTCCAACATACTTGTCCGAGGATGTTGTACTCTGCCATGCCTTCCAGCAAGCGATTTTATTGTAGTGTGAATGTGCGGGATGTTTCCCGTAGTTTCGAATGTTTCCCGGTAAGAGATTGAAGTATGATATTGTGTACATAGAGAATAATAGGTTAGTGTTGATTATAGATCAGGTTTATCATGCGAGGCTTAGAAAACAAAAAGCACGAGCCTTGGCGAGTGCTTTTTCGTTTTCGTGCCGAGCATGATAAACCTGATCTATAATCAACACTAACCTATTATTCTATTTATCCCACTTTTTATTCAGTAAACTTTTTTTATTTAAACAAAATAAGTTTTCATGAGTGTTTGTCGTACTTTGATAATGACTGTAGTGTAACCATGGTCAGTGTATTACTCCGCGTTCCAAAAATAACCGCTGATCAAATAATCATTTTTTTTAATCAGAATATCGTTCTGTAACAAAGTGTCGAGCGTTATTAATTACAATTTTAATCATATTGAATTGCAAATCTTTAAGTTTTATGATATCAATATGACATTAAGTTGTTATATACAAGGAACTACATTTGCTTACAACGTAGCCTAACACCACACACAATTCACTTTCGATATCAAATTATCGAGTCGATCACGAGGTGCACAATATTTGCTTCTTTGTTATAATATGTGGTTATTCGTGACGAAATAACAAAGATTACTTGGATTTAAACTAATTATATACATTAACATTTTGAATGTTGAAAGTGGCACCAAAGAATTGTGAGGCAAAGTTGTTCGAACTAGAGAAAGACATTTGCTGGTGAAGTGACTGGGTGGGGCGAACATCAAGATCAACTTGTTCGACGGTAGACAGTGGTTGTCTAGGCTGCATTTCGCCCATAGTTTCGGTGCATGAAGGTGAACAAGAGGAATCTGTTGGATTGTTACATTCACTGGACTGAGCAAGAATGATCACTTTTGCTGCTGTTCAACAGATATGTTGGAATAATTGGTTATGGACTGGACATTTTTGTGCCCTGTTATGGCCATGGTTTCAGTGGGTGGAATGTTTGCATTTCGAAGTTTTTGGACCAAGAATTTGCGAACTGAGTGATTCGTTATTCTCTTGTGCTTGAGAAAGCCGGCGTCTTTTGCCATGGCCTTCAGCATCTGACCTAACTTGTTGACACCCAATTGTTGACGTAAGAATCACCGGGATGCAGTGTCATTTGTGCGTATTGCCAGGTAGAAAAGATGCTTTGAAGAAAAATCAGATGGACGCATATCCGAGTACAGCTTGTAAATGAACACAGGATTTCTTGGTCCAGACGATTGTTTTCTACGGTCAAAGGGGAGCAACTCGAACTGACTTCTTCAAAGGGGAGCAACAACAACAGAACCTATTTGCATAGTATTAAATTTACCTAATACTAGGTTTTAATGACAATAAATGAAAAAAACTCGTTTTTTGCTACTTTCCTTTGTTTTAAGGTCATTAAGATTGACAAACATTTGAGATTGTTTTTATTATTGATGCACTTGGCAAATACAGGTGACGAGGTGCGTGGGAAAAAGTAGTCCCGGTTCGGCAGTTGATGACGTCATTTCGTGCCATTGATTATAGCCTTGCCGTTGATTATAGATGATATTTAATCAACGGGGCTTTAATCAACCGATTTCGCTGTAAAAGTGGGATAAAATAAAATTAAACTTGAATATTGTCATGTAGCTATTGCGTTATTATTAGAATTTACCTTAATATATTGACATTAATTTAATTGTCGAATGGCATACGAATTAGATTAGATATGGACCGTTCTGTGTAAAGTGGGTTTAATGTATGTGCGTAAAGTGTTGTCCAAGATTAGCCTGTGCAGTCCGCATAGGCTTATCAGGGACGACACTTTCCGCCTTCACTTTATTTGCGCTAAGAAGAGACTTGCTTTGCTTTGAACGAAATATATATTATAGGGGCGGAATGTGTCGTCCCTGAAAAGCTTGTGCAGATTGCACAGGCAATTCTGGGACGACACTTTACGCACACGCATTTAACCCTTTTTTTGCAGAGCACAGCACATATCATAATCTGGAAGTTAAAGGCTACATAAGTCCCCCACCAAAAGTTTAAAAAAGTAGCAACCGCCCCTGTTTGTCTTGTAAAATAAAATGTCAACCCAAATTGATGCGAACAAATGTATGGTGATATATTCTACTGCTTTCTTTTTCAATGTGGGACCTGTATTCGAAGATACAGTCGGCATTTGTTATTTTTTATTACAGTTCTTAATATATCTAGAATTATTCCCGAGGTTGATTCGAATTTTCATAGGCCTGCGATTTAGGTATTGTTATCACACATCAAATAATGACTTCTGTGTTGTTTTATTCCAGCTTTTGCTTTGTGAAATATGTTTTTGTGAACTTTATGCTCTCCTGTTGTCACAACATATTTATCATAATGTATGTGAGCTTTTAACCAAATTAAAGATATGTTCTATTCAGTTCTGATACCGTAAATAAACAACCACCATCAGGATGATATGGACATATTAGCTGCAAAAACTGGTGGCAACCTTTGAACAATAAATAAATTAAAGGTATCGGAGTTTAAATGTTGCTTGGAATTGCATATTTAGCCCAGAATAAATTACTCCTGCGGGTCCACATTTAGGTTTAAGTTGTTCGGGAGGGTGTAATAAGAGGCATGGTTTACTCCTTGGACCACTTCTCCTTCAAAATTATCGGGTAAAGTGCATTAATTGCTGCAGTCGTTTTCTCTGCTCGATGCTGAATCAGCTCAGAATAGCCCCTATTCTCCAGACTGAGTACTGCCTCCTCTCTCTCTGCCTTTAGTGTGGGGGACTTTTGTCTTACGGTTCTGGTATGTATATCAATTATACTAATTAGTTTTAGGTTTGTAAATCACGACCAAAGTTATTTCATAAAAAATATCAATATAAAATATATTATATATATACAAATAAACATAAAAAAACTCCATGACTCCGGGGGTCACTGGTTCGAGCCCTGGTACCGGCTACTTTTTTTCCTTTTTAAATTTTATTCTTGATTTTTTTACTGGAGCTTTTAAGATCCATTGTTTACATTTATCAATATAAAGCATTTAATGACAAACTTAAAAATATGCCAAAATCTGTAAAAAGGCCCCTTTAAGCCTATAACCGGAATGTCAACTTTATTAAACAAAAACCTTTCTTATCAATTTATTGCATTGACTCGGAAAATATGCCTTTATTAAAAAACTTACAAAATAATATTTAATGAAATACAATTTCCTTGATTATTTATAAGAATTCGAAACTCATGCTAAAGATGCGTTAAAACCCCATAAACACACAATCTCAACACATATCTCGTAAAATATTTCGAAAAATAAAGTTAACACGTACAAAGTCAGTATTCCCAATAGCAATAGCCAAAATTTCTACGCTAGTTATGGTTTGGTAACAGAGTTTTAACGAGAAACATGTTCTACTAGTTCAATGCTCGTGTTTAGTTTGTGTGTAATAATATATTCCATGTGAATTTCCCGCGATGATATCCGAATATTTACGAGCGAACGCAAGATTGGCTTCGGACAGCTCTGAGAAGTTCGTCGTATTCCGACGCTGCTCGAAGCCAATCTCGACCCTCTAAAGGACGACAATGACGTTAAAAATGACGTCAAAGTTGAAACTGATGACATAACAGGCACGGTCATATGACTCCCTATAACGACCGGACTTACGTTATTTGACGTGTCTCTTATGCTCTTCAAACGTGCTAAATTGCGCGAATATATTCAGACGTGTTTGAGAGTTGCGCCCGTATAACGATTACGTTTAAACGTCCATAGTGACGTCATCAGATGCCATTCTTTAAAATTATAGCGTTTCTCTCGTTGCAAGGTATTTGAACGGCGTTTATGAGACTTGGCACACTTGTTTTATTTCAATAGGTACAGACAGTGTCTGAAGTGTCGCCGACCCTACCGGTGACGTAATTGACGTTAACTGACGTAACAATTAACAAAATATGACGTCACTGGCACGGCTGTTTGACGGAATATAACGGCCGGAATGACGTTATCAGACGGGTCTTAGTGAGCTTTACAAAAGTACCAGGTCTCCCATTGACGTTAAACTTATGTTGAAACTTATAACGTCACCGGTACGGTGATATGACGTCAAAAAAACCATATTCACGGCGATCAATGCCAAAAGAGGATCTTATATATAACTACAGAATATCTAGAGGCCGACGTGTTGTCGAAAATGCATTTGGCATTCTGGCAAAGAGATTCCGATGTCTTCTTGGGACTTTGGAACAGAAACCTGAAGTAGTGAGAGATATCATTGAAGCAGTTGTAGTACTACACAACTTGCTATGGACGAGGTTGGTGGATATTTAAATTCGTTTGCGAATTGAATTAACCATGTTAAGCAACAATGGCACATTTCAATTACATGAACAAATTTTACACGGAAAACACTACTTTTTGTTTTATATCATCTTTTACAATGACGCCGTGGGTAGATATTTTGCAACCCAGTAGACAAATGCTATATTCAGATACTATTAAATGTCATAGAATGTTATATTAACAGTTAATTTAATACACATGCTGTGTTGTTTAAATCATAGGTGTTATATTTAGTGTTATTTAGGAAAATAATGGTACATATATATTTGGTTAACTTTACATGTCTGGCACATACGTATTTATTGTGTCGCTTACAGCCGCTAGATACTAATTAGTGTATATTTTTGTTTATGTTTGTAGATATCCAATGATGACCAATGAAGTAGACAATGCGGAGGATGACCATAATATCGAACCTGTTACCTGGCGAAATGTGGTAAACTGGCAGGATGTTCCTCAACAAGATGAACAAAGAAACAGGGCAACTACCGATGCGATAATACAACGAGAGCAACTTAAACAGTTCTTCAGTTCACCAGGTGGAGCTGTGCCTTGGCAAAACAATATGATACCAAATGTAAATAGTGACTAGCGTGTGAAACCCTGATTATTACATTTGCAAAGTTGGTTTGGCATAGCAATTACAGTATGTGTGTTAACCAAATAAACAAATTTGAAATGTTTTTCTTAACGTTATTTATTGTTTACTTAAACAATTTTTACAAAAATAAAACACAACTGTTTATTTAAACATGTCTTATGGGGTACAACATACAAAATTGAAATTTGCAAAACCAGTATGTCCTCTTTCTTAGAGAAATTTCACAAGTATTAAAACAATTGAACAAAACCTATATGCTCAAACATAAAAATATGAATTTTGTGGGATTAATATCTATTTTTCATAGAGAAATTTCACAATTATCTTTAAAAGGTCAAACAAAGCATATGTGATAAAAATATAAACATGCGATTTGCCGAATTAATGTCCTCTTTGTTAGAGCAATTCACAACTATCTAAAAAGGTCAAAAGTATCATGGACATTTAAAATAATCAGCGAGTATACACATTCTGTATGATTTTGCTACATGTATATTAAGTTGCCTTAATCGTCATTTTCCACATCCGTTGGGATACCCGCCTCCCGTGCCAATGCTGACATGTTAAGACCTGGCTTGTTAACCATGGGTTGAAGCTCCGTGTATGTGTTCTCCTGAAGATCTGCCACCCGCGTGACGGATGCTTATGTCGTTGGAGGAGGGCTAGTAAAGATATGAAGAGGGAACTGCTCTTGCACCCATTGCCTGTCCTGGGATTGCCACACACCAGTGGAATGACCTTGTGTTTGCGAGGGCCATTGGCTTGGGTGTGGCTGCCAATTCTGGTACGCATATCCCTGCAAATATATTGTTTTCATATTTAAGGATGTGTTAATTAATTTTAAGTTATTGCACAGATAGCTTACTTACACTTTTTTTTTAAAGATAGTTCCCAGTATTGGGCATACACTTGAGAACTTTTTACTACGGGACCGTTATACTGATAATGCCTATATAAACGTAAGTACAGTTTACCAAAATCGAAATACATGTATGAAATATCATTTATCTAAATGTACCAACATTAATGTGTTACAATACCTGATTTAGAGGTTGTTGTGCTGATTTCTGTGGCTCGGCCTTCGACTCAACGTCATGCAGGACCTGTTGAATGCGCTGCTCCGCTTCCCTCCGCAATGATCCCGACAACAGCTTAAGTTTGGTCTCGACGTACAGAGAAAAGGAACCTGCACCATCGGTAGACTTCGAAGAAGCGGTCTTCTGAGCTAGGAAAACCTTAAGCATGTTTACTGTAAATATACGTACTACAGTTCAATGCACGAATATTATAATTTATTTGTGTTTTATTGTTAGTCCATTCGTACTTGTAAATAATGTGTTCTGAACGTATATAATTAGTCGTTGGAAATAAGTTTTTACCTGGACAAGGCAATTGATGAATTGATGATTGCTACTACTAGTGGGTACGACTTATTGTTACAACGTTTGTATTAAACCATGTTTTGAAAAGTAGTTGTTGACAAACGTACAGGACAACATTACAAATTACAAGGGCAAAATAGTATCTAAAGGATTTTTTGTAACGGATCAAGTTTTGATGGATACCAAAAATGATTCATTAAGACACATACCTAGTGTTCCAGTATTGTCACGTGAAGGAGATAACGACCTTTTAGGTGACGATGGGCTTGTTATACTGGGGGCCTGAGAATCACCCTCTGCGTCAGTGGATTGCTGAGACGTCAAGGAGGCGTTTGATGTGGGAATCTTTGACTTGAAACTGACGACATTTCTGCGTTGAACGCCAACAATATGTGGAACCAAGAACTGAAAATTATCCCACACCCACTGGTCCGTCGCACTAAACACCTCGTCGCTCAGACCAACTTCTCTGACACCTGTTTCAGCCTATAGCAAAAATAAAACACAATTAGGCTTACTAAAAATAAACATTAGCCAAAAACATTTAAATCATAAAACGTTTTATCATATACATAAGCATTTTTAACATGTGCATTTAACTACTGTAAAACGTTACCTTCCCAAGTTTGTCGTCTGGCTGTTATACCAAGTTTTCAGTTCAAGCACACTTGTCCCCATTTTATCAGCCTGTTGCTGCCACAAGCTTTCCTTGAGCTGCATGTTTTTATAGTCAGCCCTTCTTTTTTCATATATGGAAGGGTTAGCTTTGAGAAAATCTAAAATTTCCTCTTTTTGCTGGTCAGTGTATGTTGCAGTTGTTCTGGGAAATTTCGTCTTCTTTGGAGCATCATCCTGGGGCGATGGGGTTTCCACCGGAGCATCTTCAATTTCTTCCGGTTGTGGAGGTGGAGGAGGGGGTGGTGGCGGATGAACATAAACCTCAGCAGTTCTTGAAGTTTTGGAACCTTTTCGTTTCGCTGGCATGATAAAACTGATAGAGTACCAGTAGATAAAGCTGTTATGTATATGCAGCTTGCGTGGAAATCGTGGCTATCGTGAGGAATCGTGTTGGAGCGTGTCAGATTGTATCAGAACGTGAACGACAATCGGGGATACCGTTGGAGAGCGTGACGCAACGTGGAGCAATAAATGATAGAAAAGTGTATATCGTAACAGATCGTGGTAGATCGTAGCAGAGCGTGGAACTATCGTGAGACGTCGCAGCGAAGCGGGATGAAAAAATGTGTCCACGCTGGTCCCAATCTGTTGCGATTGTACTCCACGTTCTTTTACGCTTCGGTACGTTCCGTTACGTTTTGTTACGAAGGCCACGCTCTGTCTCGATTAGAAAATGAATCGGGGCAATCGTGGTGAAATTTAAGTTTGATTTAAAATCTGTCCCGATGCCAGCGATGTCCCCAATTCAACCACGTTCCATTACGCTCCCCCACGATCACCCAAATTCGACTCCACGCTCTGTTACGTTCGCCACGATGCTCTGGAATCGGGTACATCGTGGGTATCGTGGCCAGATGTAAACCTAGCATAATTACACAGTATAACACAGTTTTGCTTAATTGGTGTCGTACAAACGTTTTTTTTGTAGTCAGGTAAATATACTCGTTCAAGGGGCGGTTCCAGGACTTTCGATCCACCACACTTCTTAAGCCGAATTTTCCAAAACACCACGAGGCTTATAGCGAGGTGTTTCAGCGACAATAGGGACAATTTCGTTTATAATCGAAATGAAAACAAATTGATAAATTTAACTCATAAAGGCTTTCACATTGAGCCTTGGTAACTGGTGATTAAAATGAAGCAACATATCTACGAAAACAATCACATAGAATACAGTTGTAGTGTATGACACAATTTTAAAAATGTCGATTATAACTCAAGCTGTAGATTAGACAAATGCCACTTTTTGGACATGAGAATTAATCATCAAACAAAATGAAATAAACAGGAAGCTCACCTCTATGTAAAATTAAATGGGAAGGTTATAACCATCATTAAAACTATATGTGTATCCTTCTCTGTTCCGATTAATCAATTTTACACATCCAAATTTGGCTGCGTTTGAATCGAATGTAAACCACTATAACCAAAACACGATGTGCAAAATTGAATGACTGGTCAGAGCATTTTATTGTATTCCTATTGACGTTTCCAAATATTCATGACAAGATCATACTGTGAAATATGTTTAAGTTTCGTTCGATGCTACGTCACACGCGATCTACATCATATGCGTAATCAGTTCAACGAAAACAGAAAAACGGACAACTGGTTCTGTAACACATTTTTGAGAAGGACCAAAATAGGAGGAAATGTAAAATTAAGGATAAAATACGATATAACTGGGCCTTATTTCTAAATCGACCCCAACCGTATAATGGCACTCTGACGGATTATAGGCGCCCGGCCCAGCTTTGGCGAATTTTATTCCCGAAGTAACATACCCCTCTACCTCTCCATTACTATGCAGCAAGGATTTTAGGCCAATACTGTTACACACTATGTTTTTATGAGTATTCATTTGAAGCCAATATGGTAAAAGATTATTCTTCAGAGCTCAGTATATATTAAGCATAGACTTAAAGGGACATTTTCAAAGATTTTGGCATGTATTGAAGTTTGTCTTTAACTACTTTATGTTGATAAATGTAAACAATGGGTCTAAAAAGCTCCAGTAACAAAACAAACAGAATTAAATTATTCAAACGTGTCGCGTTGCAACAATTTATAATTTTCCGGTTTTCAAATCTATCTTCAAAATACGCATATAATGGATATTTTAGAGCATGGTAAATGTTCAGTATAACTGTCTCCTTACAGATATCAAAGAAACTTTGCGAATTTGAAACCATGTTTTTAAATAATGTTGTCAATTTATCAAAACGTGAAAAGGTCCCTTTAAGCACAACACATTATCAGCATACGCTAACCTCCCTAACTGTTAGTAAGTACGTATGCATATGGTTTTGAAATCTACACAGCAACAGACCCGTTCGCTCTCAACAATTTGGGTATGTACGTGTATAGATTTCAAGCCAGCATAGACCTCCCCCTACATATTGATAACTAGGTAATTATGAAGCTTTTATTCCAAGCTAAAAAAGTAACACACTCAGTTACCTCACCAGAGCAAAGTGTCCTTTTATGAAGCCAGGACTCTTTCAAGACGGTAACAGACTATTTTATCAAACCACACTTACGCAATAGTTCGCAGAAATATGAAGTAGTTGTGGGGGCATTCTTAGATGCAAAAGAAGATAATGTATCGTTGGTTAAACTATGACAACATTTCATTAACAATTGCGGACTGCATAGGCTAATCTGTGACGATACTTTCCGCAAATGCATTTAACCAGTTTTTTGACAGAGCACGGCTCATATGTTAACCCGATATTTTAACAAACATTTCAACAACGTTCATGACAACTTACAAACCGGTAAGCAAACCTTCTTTCAGCGAAATTAAAAAAGCATTTCATATTTTTTCTGCTATTTTAAGTTTGGCGATCATTTGCAGTGTATCTTATTAAAAAGTTGGTACCTTAATAACTTTACTTTAATGAAAAACACATATATAGCCAAAACTAGCTCATTGAATTTTAAAATTTCATAAACCAATAAAGGTTTTTCGACACAAACGTAAACCACTTCTCTGAACGGCATATTCATGACACATTGACAAAAGTTCAATCGTTTTCGCAAATTTTGTTTTTATTGTTTCATGTAAATTATAATTTTATAAAGCTGAAGTTTAGCTGAGTGGTAAGTTGAATAGCATCCAAAAACTGTTTTAAGATCTTTACAACAATTATAATTAGAGGCAAACATAACTCTACTTCACTTTTACACACGAATACGATGATTATATTATTAATAACATCAGTATTGGTCGAGTTTTTGAAATTATCATATTATTAAACTTTAATAATGAGTTTACCTCGATTGAAAAATTAAAATGTTGTAAGCGCCGTACACATCCGGTATATTCCCAAATCAGTTTCAACAACATGCAGTAATTATCAACAACAAACAAAAACAAATTAGCATAATAATAAGTAGCGTCGGCATCTGTTATGAACCATTTACTAAGCGCAAATATAAATTAATTATAAATTGCTGAACACAATACCTTTTTTCGACAATGCTTAATTACAATATTACAATTAACTTTGAATAAACATCTTTTACCAACATCAACCCAAAATACAGATTATAAACCATCAAAATGAAAGAAAATAAAGAAATACGCAATTTTAGCTAAGTCTTTACAATTAATTGATGCATACAAAAGTCGGTGCTTTTCACAGCCTTCTATCACGCGTAGACGAACACATCTAAACACTAGAGAATCGGTTATCTGAGACTGTTTAAGCGATGACGGCATTGTTTTTTTCTTTATCAGAAGAAATATCATTAAGGGATGTTCTTTTCCATAGGATTATGTACAATGATATTAATTTAGCTTGTTTTCATAGACATTAATTCAATCAAAGTTTTAATTCTTTAAAACCGCAAAACAATTATAGATTTGAAGGGACGTGTCCACATATCGAAGCATGCTTTAAGGTGTTTCAATAAATGCATTAATTCTTAGACTTTCACAATGGTTCTGTTGAGCTCCATGAACCACAGACCTAGAATTCAAGAAAGAAAAAAGAAAACAACTCAATTAAATAATTCCGTCGCTTCGCGTATGATTTATATCAAACATTACGTGTATCAAATTTTCTTTTCGAGTGGACCGAGATGCCCCCATGTGGCTATCGCTGGCCTATGAGTTGTAAACAAATCTACGTTATTAAGTGCGGGATACAAAAGACGACGACCCAAGTATTTCATGCCCTGTGTGACTTTGTGAATTGCGTCATACGAAAAGGAAGTTTAATGAATATAAGCGGGGTGGGGTGGAGGCTCGAACCTGCGATACTTACGTATTTGCGCAAGAGTGATAGCACTTGATTACGGATCGGCTTCAACTCAAACAATGTTTATCATTTATACGGAAATATTATGATCGCTAAAGTTAGAGCGAGGTTTAAATATTGAACACAAAGCGAAACAGAAATACCATAAGCACCTAAAATAGTTATTTACACATTAGTACTTTATACTCAGCTGTGAAAACCACAACAGAAATACGTATGCACTTTTCTCAACTATACCAAAAACTAAACTCTTCTTCCTAAGTAAAAAAATTAAGCTTTATTTAATGATTTCTCTGGCTAAGAAATAAACAGTATTTCCACAGCGTAAAACAGTATAAAGCCGTATTCGGAGAAGTATATCGCAGAGTTCTCCGTAGTAGATGGGACAGTATATTAGATTATTTCGTTGTTCACTCTCTAAAATGATCAACAACATTTATTTGAAGACACTACTCCCTCTATGTGCACCTAAGATGACTTTATTTTTAAATAATCTGTGTGTATGTGGTAGGAAAAAAAGTTTTGTGCTGCAAATTCACAGTTTTGAATTAAGGTTTGAGACTGCATGATGAGACCTTGGCATTTGGCAGTATATTTTTCAACTTTAAAGCAGCCGTTATAAAGAAGACCGAACACAGTGGCCGTTTGTTGATTCGGATCGAGGTCTTACATACGTATCAAATGACCTATGTGTTTAATTGTGTAAATCATTTCGGCTTGGAGAAAAAATGTATTGTTTTATGGGTCGTAATGCAATGTAACGTAACGAATATTTGAGCCATTGGTGTTCTGGTACTCGCTCGTGTGCTTAGGTGTACCTGGAATAGCTCTTTTCGGCTTTGCGAATATTTTACTATATGTTGCACTAGAAAACCTACGGTTCGGAAAACCGAGAGTTTATTTGGCCCATTGCGGTGGCTTTAGCGATTGCGCATTTATAATATGGTGCACGGTACGGCATACCGATAATTTATTTGGTCGGTTGCGGTTGCCTTAGCGATTGCGCTTGTATAATATCTATTTCCCAACCAGCCAGGTGTTCGTTGAAATAGTAATGGCATAAATTATTGTGAGCAAATTGCGGAGCTTTTGCAAAATAGCATAAATTGCGGTGCATTGTCTTGTGGCGATGATTGCATAAACGAAGAGCTAAATCAATAGTGCAACTGGGGTTGGGGCTATCGTTAGTGCAATACTTACGGTCGCCTCTTCGACATGGCTCAGTTGTAGTGCTAGTCTATAGCTGAGGTTTATTTACTTTAGTGCTAGTCTGGTGTAAATTATATTCCGCCATTTAGTCATTAAATTCCATTTCTCTTTTTGTACTGTTCATCTCATATGTTTTGTAGTGTTTCTTCTACAGAATAAACTATTTATCACCATTAAAGGAACTCTATTTATGGAACAAACACCATTGAAAGTTATACTTGTTTTATTTACATCCGTACTCGTCAAGCATACAAATATAAAATGTGTTTACGTAAGGTGTCACATTAAAACATTTTTAAAATATGTAACAGACAAAGTTGGCTTTTGTAGCAATTATTCATCAGACCTTGCTCTTGTTAATAAATTCGCGTAAAACAAAAGGATATCGCCAAAGGATCAGGGATCCATTTGATAACTAAGGCCGCTGTAACCGAACGTGCATTACATAGTCAAACGGTAAAGGACGGTTACGCTTTGTAATCCGAATAATTCTAAAATATAATTATGAATAGTGCGATCTGAAATATTGGTGCATTAAGTTCTTTTATTCAGGTCTAATATTGCAGGTGAACATATACTGCTCCGTGAAAATTATATAGTATTTATATGTACAAACACTCAGACTACATCGTATATTGTTCAATCATACTTAATAAGTTTATGAAAGAAATGTAACAATAATAACGCAATAATAAAGTAAAGTAAATCATAAAGTGTCTTTAAAAAGGTCATCTAAACTACTCGTTACAACCAATTAATGGATGTTCAAACGTATGTTTGTGTTCACCCACTCATGTCAATGTTATTAACTTTAATTTAGCCACTATTCAAACTTCTTAATAGCACACACCTATGCTTAATTTGCGAATAAGTTTATAACATTAAAATTGGTTGTAACATATAGCAGATGGCCAAAAGTCAAATACAACAACCAGTGAGTTTCAATATAAAGGCGTGCCTTAAATATTGTTGGTTTAATACTATTCATGATTTAAAGGCTTAAGTGTTTGGGCATAGGTAAGACCTATATCTCGGGTTGATATATATATATATATTAAATAAACAGAACAAACTAAAATCCGATTATAATACAGCTGTACATGTTCGATGATGCTAAAATTACAATATAACGCTTGATTGTGAACAAATGTAGCCAAATCATTGATGACTGTTACGACGCTTAGTTTATGCATCCATTGTTCTTCCTCAGTTCTTTTACGAAATTGTTCATAATGATACGAAGAAGTGGTTTGAACTCGGGGTCGATAACGAGTGCCGTGTCCGTCAGTTGATACCTCACTCTGAAACAACAACAGGCGCGAGTAAATCATACAATTTCGTACACTTAGGCTGACATCGCAGATGCATTTGTTACCGAAATGAAACGTTGGCGATACAAAAACTCGTCAAAAAGACAACCCTATACTCGCATTAACCGTATAGTTTACAATTTATTCCCGGTCTGCATCTATTTGCGAACATCATGTCTGAATTGAACTCGATAATAATATATGCATTATATAATTTTAATGATTGCAAAAACCTTGTTTAAGAAATGTGCTCCTTAATAAAATAAAAACACAATTAAAACTGAATGTGTTTAAATGATTTTGTAGTCGGAATGTTTTAATATGTGTGTTAAATTGCCCATATTTATTGTAAGAAACGAGGTCATGGTGATCAATAGTTATTCAGTACATGTAGTTAAAAGTGGTGCAGACAAACTATCGCATACATTAAAAGTGTAACTAAGAACTACATACCATTGTAAATTGATCATAAATGTAAATAAAATACCTCGTTATTCCATAGTCATCAGTAAAAGAAGTCCCTTCCTTCGCTATGATGTAGTAGGTTTTACCCACTGTCAGTTCCGGCTGTGTACATGTGATGGGCCATTCGAATTCGATATTGTCTCCCTTTCTCATGAGTTGACCGCCTTTATTGAAAATGTGAAGACAACACTCATATTGCGAATTAACTTTCTCTTTGTGGGAAGAGTTCGTACTAAACTCTCAAACGAACAATTCGTACATAAAACAAATATCGGAGGATGCAATTAAACAAGAACGCGTTTTAACACATCGGCAATTTAAAAGTTCATTTACCTTGCAGTGTTGTTTCCTCGATAAGAGCCTGTGCAAACTTTACGTCCCTTTGACTAGCATAACCAACTTCTATCAATTTGACTCTAACAACTGAAGATGTATCAAAATATAGTATACTCTCTGGTCGGTAACAAGTTGAATGGCATAGTAATAAAATGACTTCAGTTATGGTGTCTGTATATTTGGCTTCGACAAGATTATTTTTAATTTATTTGATTTATTTCGGCATGGAATATATATATATATATATATATATATATATATATATATATATATATATATATATATATATATATATATATATATATATATATATATATATATATATATATATATATATATATATATATATATACATGGACATTTCAAACAACATGTATAAAATAGAATCGTAGAACACATGACAATAAAAAACCATAAACATGCACAGCAACACCAAAGATAACACAAACAAGAGCGACTCTTATTTCCATCGTGGTCCTTTGTGCTGGTGGCATGGCATAGAGTGCATTTTACTAACAAAAAGTAGCTTTTAAACATTAACCTTATAATAAAGTTCACATCAGTACATACTGTGATATGAAATGATATTACAGATAAATGGCCTAATTCTATCATCACAGTACAAATCGAAATTTGGCATTTTGCATTCACAGTTTGGGTTGGACTTTATATTTATGAGTTTCAAACAAGCTACAAAATACATGAAATTAAGACACAAAACTTACACACTACGCAATGTCCTTAAAACATAATGAAAAATAATTTTATATCAATTAAAGGGAAGCTGATAAAACAATATCACAACTTTAGCAATTATAAAAGATCTTCAAAAGACTAGATCTAAATGAACTGATTAAAATATTCCTATACCGTAACAATAATGATACATATACAATCATGATATAAAATAATACAAAATATATAAACTGTCCATCAGGTACTTCTTAACTGCTATTTTGAATGAAGGTAACCTTCTTATACTGGATAAATCAGCTGGTAGGCTGCTCTATAAGAAGCAACCAAGAGAGCAGGAGGACTTGGAATAAAAACATTTGACCTTTGGAATTGCAAAAGCCCCCCTTCTACATGACCTTGTCTTATATAAATGGACAGAATCCTGGGAGATAAACGACTCCTCCATATCAGGAGCTTAACTATTTGTACCTTGAAAACATCACAAAGGATAATCTGATCAACACGTTTGCTTACAGGTAACCAATTAAGAGAGCGGAAGTGTTGTGGACCAACATGTGACCTGGCGTCAAGATTAAGAACGAACCTAATAAGCTATTTTGAGTAACCTGTAACTTGTGTTTCAACAACTGAGTTAGACCGGGGTACAACATTGAACAGCAATAATCAAATTGACATTGAATCAATGACATTATAAGGAGTTTCTTAGTCTGTTGGGTAACGAAGTCCTTTTTACGATACAAGTATTTCAACCGGGCATTAGCCTTCTGCAAAACAGACCGAGTCTTAGTATAAAAAAGTAAAGGTCTAAAAGTAACATACCAATAAGGTGACCTTATGCAGTCCGTCAGGCGGATAACACCTGTTTCAGTTACATGTTAATAGCCATGTCGAAAACCCGACTAAATTTCAATGATAAGTGAATTAAGAATGGTATGAAATATAAAAGCAGAACCTTTTTCAGCACATACAAACAACATTGAACTATTACTACTATTACTACTACTACTACTACTATTACTACTACTACTACTACTACTACTACTACTATTACTACTACTACTTCTACTACTACTACTATTACGACTACTATTACTACTACTACTACTACTACTACTACTACTACTACTACTACTACTACTACTACTACTACTACTACTACTACTACTACTACTACTTCTACTACTACTACTACTACTACTACTACTACTACTACTACTACTTCTACTACTACTACTACTACTTCTACAACTACTTCTACTGCTACTTATTCTACTACTAGTACTACTTAAACTACTTCTACTACTATAACTACTACTACTACTATTACTACTGCTACTACTACTACTACTACTACTACTTTTACTACTACTACTACTTTTACTACTAATACTATTACAACGACTAATAATGAATTACTAATACTGCTAATGATGAATATAATCAAATGGACTTTTGAAACTACGATACCAAAGTTAGCTTGTTCAAAGTTGCAAGTATAGTTCATCAGAGCTTCGACTGGTCTGCGAAGTTTCCGTCTTTTCACAGCATCTTTCTCTGACGCAATTTTATGCGCCATTTCGAAGAGCACTTGATTCACTTGCTTCATACACTCACCTTTAAAATAGTTGCATTATATACTTAGTTTCAATGCAAAGTGCACAAATACGAACGCGATGCAAACTATATGCACAAATAGGAATAATAAAAGTCAACATATATTATTAGCAGATAAGCTATGTAGTCATTTACATCATCTTATTTTCTTTGTATTTATCAGTTTTACATGTGAAATTTACTTTTTCGCTGCTCAAACAAGAACATTTACATTGGCGTACATAATATATGTTGATTTCAGAATCAAAAAATTGATATAGAGATCATATAAAACGCATGTTTACGCGAGATATCACAGTACCACTTTTAGAAACTAATCACACAACATTTCATATATACACAATATCCTTAATATCACTTCATGTTCACTAACTTAACAAAAACATACATATGCTTTTCTTATGTGTCATGCGATTGAATGTATTTGGAGGAAAAAAGTATTAAGTAACATTGAATAATAACTGGTCGCCCACAGCGGCTGTGTTCAATAAGTGCTTGACAGTATCGCCGTTTCTAAATTATGTGCATGTATTGAATATTATTATACAATGTCTATTAATTTGAAACTAAATATACTTGCCTATGTTTATATTTACAAACTAAAAAAGAAGTTTATTATAATCAATAGTGTTATCATAATCATCATCATTTATCTATATAGTCAGATAATTGGGCTGCCTCTCAATTGTTATCTCAATTCAAAATCAACAAAGAATACAAAAGCAATTATTCGTGTTTAAGAAGTTGCAAAAAAATAAAATAAATATTTAAATCTCTTACTCTGCATACATTGACACTGGTCGCTCCCGTCCTCACACATGTATTGTATTCTCAGTTCATGATTTGAGCCAATACCGTACTGCTTTATACAAGATCGTCCTGAAATAAAACATAATTTTATTTGATTCATTGATAATTAACATCTGCTTTACTTCAAGGATTAACTTGTATAATATCAACATTTAAATAATTATAAACATACAATTTCATATTAATTTTAAACTTTATATTGGCCCGCAACATATCGTTGACAAAAAAATAGCTGTGAATGGTTTAGGTAATGCATTTATTAATTCAAATATACATTAACTAAGGACTTACGCCTTCACTAAAACTTAAATGATAAGTGTTGGGAAAACGCTGATAGTTGTAACAACACCGCTTATGTTGTTATGTTTTCTTTTGAAAGAAGTCTGAACTAAAGACAACTACCCCACCTTACTGATTTACGTGTAAACGTTATTCCTTAGTATATGGGTCGTTGTGGAAAAAAGCAGTCAGACAAGCTCGAAAGAATAGCTCAGAGTCATACAAACAATGAACAGAAAGAACTAGACGTGTAGAAATCCATGGCAGTGCAAAAACCAAAGCAAAGCACGGATGAACAACGAAAACAACAATGACGAAAAAATTCTGAGGTCGTTGATCAGAGAACACCCACAACTCTTAAATAATACTAACACAACATATTACCAAGGTAAATGATATCTTCTGTTCCGCCGTCTTGGTACGGACGTCAATATACTGACGATCGATAAGAATCAGCGATGACACGGTGTTTCCACTGCGTTTTTGTCTAACGCTAACCGTGCGCTTACACCGCGCTGATCCTGCGGTCTTAAGACCTTACCTCAAAGTTCATACCTGGACGCCAGATGCACCTATAGCCTAACGTTTATATAGAATATATCTAAATAAATTTGCATTTATATAGCCAACTTCGACTTTTATGACATTTGATCACAGTGTTTACGTTATCATGAACACCACACCTGCGCCCTTGGCGATCAAATCATTTCTAAGGTCACAGTACGTACTCAATTATACCACCAATCCGGTGTGACGAGGTATTAACAATAAACTGTCTCAAAAATGACAATGCAACCTCAATGATTTTGTCGAAATGTCAGGATTATGAGAAATCGCAATTGATTGTTCATCATTTACAACGTTTTACAATATTTCTTTGGCTCACTTCCAATTAGGTTAGTTCATACCAAACAACGATCAATGTTCATATCTGAATACTGTAATAATTAACATAGTGAAGCGGTATGCATTTTAAAATCAATCAAACGCAATGCCTTATAAATGATGTATAAACATATGTTGTCTGTTATTTGTTATATACATATATTATTTAGACATAAGACATTGTTTGATGAAACATCATGTTGGTTTTCAGGTAATTAGAGCGAACATATAAGTTTGTTTTCAGTATAAAACTGTCTTTTTTGATAATATACCACGGGGAAACTCACTATGTTGATTGCTTTAGATTTTGTTCAGATTGTGAACTGTTTTATATCTTATCTTTGAATGATGTGTATTAAACAATAGTTACATCCATTCAGGTCTTAAATTTTTACCTATTAATCATAAAAAAGAATACCAGTATCCATCTTATTTTTACCAATGAAACGGTGTTAACTGTGTGATAAGTTATGCATGTCTCGTCTGGTTCGTTAATTATTCCAATGCAACAGCACTACCTGGCTTGTAGTAATCGTAAACCTTTACAGACGCCGGTTGGCGGCTTGAATCGTTGCCTGAAAACTGGTCCTCCAGTCTGAATATAAGTTTTGTCTCAGCAGACGTTATCTACAAAAATAAGTTTATATAATCACTTTTTAGGAATTTTTATATCTCCTTGTAAGTGAGCAAAATATAAGAAAGTATAATTCAGTAAAGACAACGTTTTAACATGGTAGACTCGCGAACTGTGTAATTATATATATAAATTATAAGCTGATGCAAGTGGTTCAAGTTGAATTCTTACATAGCGTTACACCCAAGAGTGGAAATAAACGGGAAAGGCCTCGAATTAAAATGCTAACCCCTAAACGTGTTACTAATGTTTTTATAAATAGTATATAAAGTATTTACTATTTAATGTGCTTTATTTTTAAACACACTAATTTACCGAATGTGTTACATAATTAAGATACGTGTGAATGCTATTGCTTTTCTTTTTTATATACATACACTATCCAGATAAATGATAAAAAATCCTTTTCTATCCTTCAGAATCTCGTAGCGCGGAAACACTCCTTCGATCTGCATCTACAATACAGAAAAACAAAATAGTGAAAGTATCAATCTCAAGATGTCATCAGGATATACACAATTGCTTCAATGTTATGGTATTGTATTTATACGTATCCGCACAACACAAAACACACACTTTAGCATAGTGTATTATAATTCAATTCGCAATGGGCTGGTCAATGTAAATATTGTGAGATGTAACCGTTTAAGATTCACACTGTATGTCCCAAATCTATGAACTCACGCATTGACATCATAGCTTTTCAATTTAACATCGAAAATTAGCAAACAACTTTATTAAATGTTTGAAATCTGAACATACCAAATACACAGAATGAAATGTTTGAAACACGGTACCAAGTACAAATATACCTTTATTGTTTGAAAATTGTTACATAAGCTTATATGTGAAATGAAAGTTTAATAGTTTTCTTTAATTGTTTATAAATCGTTACACTTGATTCCGTTTGTGTGACAAATATACTAACAATAATGGAAACGTAATGAATATGCGTATGCACCAAACATGCTTAAAGTCAATATGTATATTCATTTTAAGGCAACGCTTCAGCAAAAATTTCACTGACCTTTAACAAGTCCGATTCCACAACACGAACGCCTGTCTGCAAGTTGACCTCCACGATTGACAAACCAGCGACATTAGAATTATAAGAGGACGGCTTCGATCTTAAATCCCAAATCGTAATAAATAATACTAATAATGATCTATATAATAATAATAATTATAATATTTAATGATATTATTTAATGATAATAATAAATATAATATTTAATTATAATAATTACTGATAATACTAATAATATTAAAACTCCTTCTAAAAATAAGTATGATATAATGATAATTATAATAATAATAATAATAATAAATAACAATAAAAATAATAACAACCATAAAACTAATAATAATAACAATAATGATAATAATAATAATAATGATTATTTATTTGTATTATTATTATAGTCCAATCAATACTTATGAAATGAAAACATATTCTATTTATTTCTAAAATATACTTCTAAGATATCAAGCAGCTTGTTTCCTATACAGTAAAGAGAACGTTAAGCATGTGTTTTTGCAAAAGCAAGTTTTAATCCTTTTATTTTGAAAAATAATTTGCATAATGCCCATTAAGTGTACAACAAAACGAAAATTTAAAACCTTTTACCAGATCATGTATAACATTTACGTCCTTGAAAAACTTTTCGAAATATATACAAAATGTATTCATCATAGTTATAACTTCTTTCACTTTCGCATACACTATGTATCTAATTGGAAAATCCGAGCGTGTGAGCAGTTTTCATATGCTTAATTGACCTTAGCAATTCATTAATGTACGTTTTCATGAACGTCGACTTTTTGCACCATTCGTAATGTCGTTTGTTTGCATTCGTTATCTGCAAAATGACGATGAGCCTTTCGTAAAAAATGAAATCAAAACTGAAACTTAATTCACACGCCAGCGTATATAAATCAATTGTGGCCTAAAGATTGTAAACATTAAATGTTACGTCGGACTTGGTTGTTTCCATGATAAGTATGTAATTATTTATTTTTTGCATCGGTGCATGTAATGTCGAGAAAAAATATTATGCGAGCAATGCATACATTTCCAATTATTAACATATATATATATGTATGTATATATTTCAAGTTAAGTCTTTAGAATTTAACATGAATTGTTCCAACTATTCAAATGACAAATCGATGTTTAAAACTGTATGTCATTAAATAATATTATCTTTTAAAAATTACGTATTAAACGGTTTCTTGACATGTATGTCTCTTTTTTGTTTTATAAATGATCAATATATTATTAATGTTTATAACAATAAAAGTTGCCATAGGGGAGCACTCTGAGACAGCGAGTGGTTATCATGAGTGATATCACAATTGATATGCAATTTATAAAAAAACGTCCTTACTTGACTGAAAACTGAATACATGACTGCGCTGGTTTAGCTATATGTGTTGCCTGTCGTTTATTTCGGTCCATATCTAAACCAAAGTCCGCGCCTTCAGGTTCTGGACAATATCCACACACATTGCATTTCCTGAAATCAATAGATATATATTAGTGTTTCGGATAGTAGCTTTGTAGATATGGTTTGTCAGCTGCATGTACCAAAATATATGTCACTACTGAGACACAACGACAATTAAAACATATATTACCATTCCACAGTCTAAACTGATTTTGTTGGTAACAAACGGCTAATTATCAAGGAAATACAAAGGTAGACACATATTGTCCATTTTACACAGTTTCAATTGTTGGCCAATATTAATACCTTGAAATTTATCAATGGTCAGCCTGATAAAGAAAAAAAATGTTCAAAGAAACATCAAATACATGATCAAATATATATTTTACAGAAATGACTTTACAAAATCATCATCTAGTCGTCAATATGTTGCACAATAGAAAAAAATATGACATACCATTAAACAAAGTGTTCTAACGGTCTGTAAAAGTAGTAGAACAGTCTTTTTAAGCTAATGTTCGATTGATTTAATACACATTTTGAGTAATAGGATCATCCAAATTGTATTTGCCCATTATTGCTGAATCCAAAGCAACCACATATATATCTGACGAACTGACTTGCATTTACAATATGGCCTTCTCTTTAGGCTGTATCATCCTTGCATAATCTTTGACTTGCCGCATATTTTCCGGACAGTCTTCACTTATTTGCAATTATGTTAACACAGAAAACACAATTTTTTTCATGAAAATATTAAACTGAAATATTTGCATATTCCTACTATCAACATACCAAGTCTAATTAGCCTAGCTTAAGTTCGTTTAAAAATCTCGCACGAAGCAGATTATTTGAACAGTGTTTACTTATTTGTATTGCCATATAAACCATCTTATAATTCTGACGAAAAACCTGAAATAACGGAAATAATTAGAATACTACCCATATGACCCTCTATCAATGAACCCTTGTTTTATTCACCTTTATTGAATACCTACATGATACAGATTGTTCGGACTAATTACATTAACTTTCAGCCACAATCTATGTTAAACAAGAACACAATTATATACTTTGCATATTCCAATATTGCCCTCTATATGAATTCCAAAATCTATTAGTAGCTAGCTTAGGTAACTTGTGGTATTGCAAGACACAGTTTCGGACCGACAGACGGAAGGACCATAGGTAAACTTTGAGTCTCCTCCACTGAAACTTCTAGATGACTCAAAAACGAATTTGTTAAACGGAACGACGCCTAATTTGATCATTTTTAAACGTTCTTTATGAACGTGTTTATTATTGAGAAATTGCTAAGACATGCAAACCTATTATGTAAACCACCAATTCATTCTGATATTATATAATACCAAGTATTATTCGACATGAATAAAAAAAATACCTACCTGAATAGTACGTGTGGAGTATGTGCAATATCGCTGTCTACAATTGTTATTACAATTGGACTGATATCAAACGGGCAAATTTCGTCATCCCGGGCTTTTCTGTTGTAAAACATGTCAATCTCCAACATACCCGACCCTGTTCCACCAACTGTGACATGGAAGTTTGTGTCACGAATCTTTACGGGAAGATAATATATAGATATATAGTTTGTGTGTAAAATCTTAACTTTTTCCATGTGAATATTTCCATGCAAAATGCTTTGAAGATGTTATGTACAACAAAATACCTTTTAAGAGATATCTTGTTAATTGAAAACGAAAATTGAATATTGTTGCAAGAGGAAACATATGTTCCGTGCATTTAATTGCCGAAGAATAATTATTTTTTTATTAATATTGTTAAATGAAGGCAATGTTACTGATAAAGCATTGGGACAATAGCATTTAAACTTAGTATATGACGAAAGATGCTGGAACACAATTTGACAGGTCGCGAAATTATGCAAAATTCCAGCCACACTGGATCCACTACCGATGTTTTGAATACATCTCAGATTGGCCATAATGATTGAAAACTTACTTATTGCCATTAGGAATTGCATTTTTTATGTGTAAATCCACCATGATTTCGAATAAGCTTTGCTTTCGGCGCTCATTCCCAGTGGGCATAAAACGTTTAGCGAACGTTGCTGCAACGTAATATTTAGGTCGCAACGTCGGCAACCATTACCGAACGTTATCACAACGTTGCATACATAACATTACCCGGACGTTTCATCAAACGTTGCAGTTTGGTTGTCAAAATGGTGTATATAAATGTTTTCTCGACGTTTTTTCCAAACGTTGCTGCAACGTTGTATTTAGGTTGCATTCAAACGTTGCAGTTTGGTTGTAACAATGGTGTATATGAAAGTTTTCCCGACGTTTTTTTCCCAACGTTGCTGCAACGTTGTATTTAGGTTGCATTCAAATGTTGCAGTTTGGTTGTCACAATGGTGTATATGAAAATTTTCCCGACGTTTTTTTCCAACGTTGCTGCAACGTTGTATTAAGGTTGCATTCAAACGTTGCAGTTTGGTTGTCACAATGGTGTATATGAAAGTTTTCCCGATGTTTTTTTGCAACGTTGCTGCAACGTTGTATTAAGTTTGCATTCAAACGTAGTATTTTTTTATTCTTTTTTAAATAATATAAATATAAAAACTATTTACTGCCAACCGCCCTTTCGAGTATTATCGGCAGATATGTACACTGTCGAGTCCGTTTCCTAGAAAAAACAAGTTCGTGGTGTCTATAGTGGGGATAATGAAACGCTCCCCGAGTAGGAATCTGTATAATAATACAGTTCATGCATAGCATCAATGAAAATATGATTTCTTGTAAATTTAAGAAATTCAATTGTTTAAATTTTACAAATCTGTTGCTTAAACTTTAAAAATGCTAAAAATGAACTTTAACTTAAAATCGCCAGATAAAATTCAAAGTTTCAACCAAAAATAAAAAGTCAACATTTTTATCTGAATTCAAACAGTCGCCTTGGTGTAGTGGATGAGGTGTCCTCCGAGCGATCGGGAGTTGGTAGGTTCGATTCCAACGCGGAGCGTATTTTTTTATATATTATTTATTTTATTGCGTTTTAATGCGACCTTAATACAACGTTGCAGCAACGTTTAGAAAAAACGTTGCAGCAACATTTGGAAAAGACATCGGAAAAACTTTCATATACACGATTGGTACAACCAAACAGCAACGTTTGACTGCAACCTAAATACAACGTTGCAGCAACGTTTCGGTGCCCACTGGGTTGTTGCTTGGAAATATTCAAAGTTGTTATTTTTGTACATATGCTCAAATATTGAACCTTACTGGTGTGGTCACACTGCAAAATTGTTATTGTCGAAAAAAGTAGCTGAATATATAAGGGGCTTAGTGCTTAAAGTAAACTACAATATTATATTTTTAAAGATTTAAACTTTTGCACCAAAACTACAAATGTAAGCATACAACTTCAAAATGGCGTCAAAATTGTCGACATTTTAGAATCTTATATAAGGCCGAGTTTTTCCTGGTTTCTGATTGGCTGAATCTCGTATTGGCCGACCTTTTTCCGTATTGGCCATGTTTTTTCCATATTGGCCGCCTTTTTCTCGTATATGGCGAGTTTCGAGCCATATTGGTGAGGCGAAACTTGTATGGGGCGAACACATTGAACAAATTCTCGTGTAATATTATAAAGTTACTTAATAATGTGTGATATGATCGCATCAAGGTAATGTGTGTGCTTCAAAAGTTTCTTTACGGATCCCTTAACATCTTCGTAGAGTGCATCTAAAGTGAAGACCTGTCCCTATTACCTTTTAGGGAAAATAATTAATTTTAAGGCAAAGTGGGTAAACCTTTCTCCGTCTACCCATGTATTCGCCAAAGATATAATTTTTTATCCAAATAGACCAGTAATTGGTGGACAATGAGACCTTAATGTGTTCTGGTAGAGAGGTTCATCTGCGGCTCGTTAGATAGGAAGTTAATAAGTCGAAAGGTAAAGAAGCCATGAATATTGTATTTTAGCGAGGTGTTGCACAAGGGTACCGGAGCGATTTAAGTGCGCACTTATGCATCTTTTAGTGATGTATGGTCGTTTATTGACTGAGTGATTTCCCCAATTGTCATGATTATACGGCCTTTTGGTATTCGTATTTGAGCAAATATACCATTCAGTCATTTGTATTTATTGTTGATACGGTATGGAGTAAGGTGCTGTTAACTTGTGTTTTTGTTTTAAGACATATGTTGGAGCAATACCTTTGTTTTGTGACCGGGTCGACTTTCTCCCAATTTGTTTAGTGGTTTATAACCTTTGCCTATTATTTTAACATTATATTTCATGAATGTGGTCACAAGATCAAATCGGAGGGAAAAGCTGGCAGACATTTGTTTTTTCTCTTAAAAACGAGTTCAAGTTCACTCTAGTGGTCAGTATTGAATCTTGTGTTTGTATTTTATTGTTTGTAATTGAAATCGGTTGCAATGCATTGTTTTCTTTGTATTTCGTTCGAAGTTTGAACATTTTTAATGTTCAAATCAATGATTTCGCGAATGTTCAAAATTGCAGAAAATTAACAAAATCACTTTTAGATAGCAACTTATACACTCAGTTGAAATACCATAATATATGTTTGCATGCTCTAATTTTCAGCACCAGTAGCTTGAAAGAAGAGAGACTTAATTGACAAAGTGTTGAATGAAATATTTAAAATCACTATTTGGAAGGTTTTTTATGCTGCGTTTAAGTATTTATGATTATTGTTGTTATTGTTGTACCTGAATCTTATATGATTAGTTGAGTCATATAAAATACATGTTAAGGCCACTAGAACAGAACTATTGTTTTATTGTTGAGTATTTTGTTGTTTTATATATTTCAGATCCTGATTCACTCTGGTGATTCACTTCTATTTCGTCTCTATGTATGTCATTTATATGGACTGACTAAAATTCCAACCTTATTCAAAGGAGTGAACTGTCTTATATATGAAGTTGTTTTGTTTATTGGGTTACAACACACCATTTACCATGATAAATACAGTTTGATGGCGCTTTACAGTTTTTTTTAATTAGAGCATGAAGTCGGCTAGTCGGCGTACGGTTTTTGTTTTTATTGTAGTTGTTGAACATGCTTGTGTCGGCAATATGAGAAAATTATGTAACATGTGTCGTTGGGATGCTCTATGCTGTTGTATGTTAGGTGCCTAATTAGTGTAGTCAGAAGTATATTCGTTTTTCGCGATTTTATGCATCTTTGTTTGATGGTGCTATACTGTTGTTGTCGTGTTATAATTGGAGAAGGAAGTAGACATTTGATGTAGAATTTCCTATCGAATATTTTGAGTGTCGTTGAAAACGCTGGTAGAAGGATTTAACAGCAAAAATCGTTTTTTTGAAATGTTTAACCTCATTGTTTTACAACATCAAGTTGTATTGTACAGAAGTAGTAACTGTTCTTAAATGATAATACTTAACTAGTAATACAATGCCCAATATCTTATACAAAACTCGAATATAATTTACTCGACAAACCGGTTGCTGGTATTCACAATCGACAATCGCAATAAACCTTAGATCGACAATTAATAGATTCCACTTATTTGCCATTTGAGTCATTAAGGTATACATTTTTCGAACGGCTGTTAACGATTTTTTGCATGTGCACTACTGATACTCTTAGTTATTTATTGAGTATATTTAGTTGTACACATCCAAATGCCTAACATTCTGTTAAAACATGTATAGATAGCATTTACGTACGGGTGGCATACGTATGTGTGAGTCTTTACTGTTGACATATGTACTGTATTTCCAATTTCCCTTTTCAATTACCACTGTCAGGTCGTCTTCTGGATTGTTCATGCGCGCACTGTATGTCGCTAGGGCTTGCAAGGCAACCACAGTGGGCTATTAAAAAACAAACGAATAATTTTAAAGTGTTGAATTTTAACGGACAACGGAAACTATAGGATGTTGATAAGAATATCGAATCATCAGTTCGATTGTTTGTTCAGTTCATTTGTAAAACCACGTAATAAAAGAGCAAAACAACATCAAAATCATCATACGAGGTATCAATGGAAACAATGTATTTACTCTGTGTCCATATTGACATGTCATGAAGTATGTTTGCTTACTTGCGTAGAACGCCAATTTCTAAACCCATTGCTCTGTGCCATCAACCATGCGACTATCTTGTGGCATGTATTAAAGTCATCAAATCTTAGGAACGCAAGGAGGGCATATGCCGTCGTCTCTATTGCATATGAGTCCGCAACACCGCTATCAGACCAAAACATGCGACCTGGAAGTAGCAAATGAATGTGTTGCCAATAGTCACCGGTCTATATTTGTGTGTTGTGGGCAACAACCGAAAAACACAGGAAAATCTTTCTTGGTCAAGTATTGTGACCACCGACCAAACGCAAATTCACCGGGACGTGAATACGCGATCACAGAGGACAGCATTTACCATATATTGTGTTTACTAGCCATCTCATACTCAGATACCATTAATTGAGTAACAGTATGTAGATTTAAAGACAAGGATATAAATGGAGGGACATACATATCAAATACGTCATCCCAATTGCTGATAGTTACTAGATCCAAATACACGGCATCATTGATATTGTAATTCCCCTTCAAGAACGATCATATGTTGTCCAAATCATTATCAAAACAAATATAGTTACCGTTATTTGTTTTTAGAATTTTAAACAAAAATTGTTAAACTATTATTAGTTAAAGCCTGCTATGCTTATACTTTAAGGTGTCAGTTACATAAAATATAATAAGTCATTTATATAATTATGCTGATTTAAGAACGGCGAAGAGAACCGCAATACACTTTAAATTTAAAATATTGAACATGGACATACTGACAATTGATAAAGGGCACTGGGTGTTTTTGAGCAAAAAATTAATCTCACGCTTTCTCCCCTCCACCCAGGTGTAAACCGCACCTTTATCCTTTTTAACTTTATAATTGACGAAACACAGATAGAACAGATACAATCATAAGACATGTTGTACCTTCATCGTTTCGTCTGATTTCGTAGAGATCCTTTCTAAATTCTTGTTTCTTGTTGCTAGCATGATAACCTGCTAAAGCGTATGTTGATATTGCAAGAAGATATGGATTGTTCTTCCTTACGTTCTTTGGCAATCTCTCAAGTGCGGCCACCGCTCGGTTTATGGAATTCTGGACCTCCTGAAAATGCAATATGTCACTTAAGTCCTATGTTTTTATATCAGCCAGACATGACTAATTTTGGTTTTAAAATCATTTAAATGGGTTGAACGTTCCTTATCACAATTAAGTTATAATGTTGCATGGCAAACTATCAAGCAAATTGATATAATAGCATTGCCATACCTCAGTTCGTTCTGCGCATTCTTGCAAGCAGGTAAGAACAAAAGATGTCAACGAGGGACCCGATATTCTTTCGCCTTGACCGAACACACCCTGCAAAATAATGCTGTTTCAAATTCAGGCCCGACTTGATTATGAGATAGCGAGTATTTTTGTTGTAATATTAATCGCATATACATTTTCTTTTCTTGAAAGACACAACTTGAAAAATTGTGTTCAGCTCGAAATTAATCATGAACAACTATCATTCTTCCATTTGCTCCGTCAATGCCGAATCCATTTCAGGCTTTAATATGTTTCTCAGACTTTACGCGCTTTTTATTTAATTAAATGTTTATAACACATTTTCAATCGAGACGACCTTACCGCACCATATCGGTTGCAAATAAAGTACTTTTTTAACGAGTATCTGGTAATTTCTTATGACTCATAACATACCAGTAAATGTTAAGTATTGTTAACTGTGAACAATCCTAAAAATAGACGAAAATAGTTCAATATATTAGAAGTCAGGTAAACGATTTATACCAAACTAATTCATGCGAAATTCATTACCGTCAACACACTGTTTGTGTACAGCCATCGTTAATAGTTTAGTGCATTACATATTCAGAAATGTTTGTGTGTGGCCAACACATATAATTTATGAATTTATTAAATGCAAATTATTAATTACTTTTATTAATTTCATGAATGTTAAAGGTTGCTATTACCTGCATTGCCCTGTTTAATACCGGAGAATCTTCGCGGAAATCGCCAGCACCTTCCAAATTGTTTTTAGAAATATATGCCAATGTTTTCTGCAGGCTATCCATTCCGGCAATTCCTCTTACAAGGTGCTCTGCTTGGCAGAATACTTTGGCAGCAAATGCTGTTAACCTTTAAACATGTACACATATGTTATTGTAAAGAGATAGTTTTAATTACTCAATTAATTAATCAATACTTAGGTGACAGGTTGAACCTGCATTAAAACTTTTACCAACATAAAAACACATTGTAAAATAAAAAAATAATTTTTTATTAGAGTGTATTGGTGGAAATTAAAGTTAAAACGAAGGCTTTTTTGTCAAATTTATGATATTTGCTATAACTTTCGAACCTACGTTATCTTATACTGCTTAATATGTGATTTAAAATATGTAAAAATATAAGTGAAATCGCATTTGAGTTTTTCTCAAGAGCACGCTTTTATTTTCTCTACCACATGTTTTAATGATGGCAATAGATAAGCGACTGTACGTCCTTTTTCCATCCATCTGTTATTTCTTCCGTCCTACAAATATGTTTCACCATGCATACTTCAAAATGAAAGAAATATGTTATAGTACAAACACGATATTTGTTTAATTGTGTCTCGCATAATGAAAACCATAATTACCGTTACAAGCACACAATATTAATATTTTTATTTGCGTGCTGCCTTACAAAAAGTTTTAATCTGTTTCTTGCATACACATTGCAATTTCAACTTAGGCCGCTCTTTTTTCCAGATGTTAACTAGCATGGGAGTTTTGGCTTGTCTATATATATATTATAGCATTCCTGGGCTACCATCCGTAAGCAAAGAAAACCAACATAACGATAATTATAAATGAACGCGTCCACTTCTATTAAAGCCTCCACTAATTATATATAAATGTGATGTTTTATAAAAATATATATATGTTCTTTCACGTGTACTCAAAGCTGAACAATGTATGGTCGCTACACAATCGAACAACAACCTACTTAGACTATCATGTATTTGCAACGTTTAGATTGAATTGAAGCGCCGATAAAACATATTTTGAAAACTAAACTATTCATGAATTATGATTGAATCAGACCTTGAAGTATCCATTTGATACAAACTGCACGACGATTGCATATACTAAGATACAAACTGATGATATTTAAACGTTTTAAATTCATGTGCAGATACCCTATTGTGGAAATATATGTTTGTATTACGGACCTGTCCGCTTATATTGGGTAATTAGTATTGCGTGAGACACATCGGGTCATGAAGTGTTTAAGTTTATAACAACTAATTTAACATTTCAGATACTGTTGATTATTATATTATTCGTATTATTATCATTGTCTTTAACAATGTAAGAATTAGACAAACAGATAACTATTTTCTATTATTCGAGTGTACAAGATAAACATTTATATAACCCATGCGTATAACGTTATGAGCATCTAAAAAACATATATAACACACATTATACTATATAATAATATCTGGTCGACACTGCCATTAATATGTATATGATTGGACAACGAACAACTGTATACAATGAGTAATTATTGTATAATGGTCAAGATTAAAAGATGCCTCAGAATTCTAATTACCATAAACTTGTTGGATATATTTTCCATATGGCATACGACCCGTCATCCTTCTGATACATTGATTGTTGGCGTGTTATCCCTGGAACAAATGCATACCTGTTTGTATGTAGGTGTTTTGAGCATCAAAACCAAGTCAAATTGAACAGGCCATAGTATTTTTTACAGCTAATATTAACTTTATGTTGTTGTTTTAAAATTACAACGTGGTCAAAACTAATCAACCGATTTCACTTTACCATACTATAAACACGTAATATATCTCTGTATTTTTTAGAAAGGTTTATTGGCATCATACCATGATTTTCTGATAGGCATTGACGTAGACAGAGAACATTTACGATATAAAACAGTATGATCGATTTGTTACTTTCAAGAAATGATCAAGATATGATCGTATGCTATCATAACATCGTATTCTTATATTGAGAAATATATGTTTAAAAACTCCGTTTCCTGATATCATAAAATGTCAAAGAATAGTTCGACGGTGTCCCATATACCTCTACGTTTTATTATCTTATACATTCGAACATATGTCTAGATCGGATAATAATTACAATTCTCCGGCCACATAATCACATGGAACATTTGTAATAGGGCTTTCCACTAAGTGTCGTTAAGTCCGATATTATTGATCTTATGATATGGTGACTTCAAGCGATTTTAAATTGACGGATTTTTAAAAGGATCGTGTTCTGTAGATTTCGTTGTTTTCACCATGACATTTAGCACTTAAAAGTAGAGTTTTGGTAAACAACATTAAGCTACTTAACATGTTACTACTTATATTGTTTTAAACATTCAGAAAAATATGAAAAGTATCGCTTAACTTGCGCAAAACCGTCTTATTACTAGACTTATATGGAAGTGGCAGCTTAAGAAAAATTTAATCATATGAGCAGGTTCAGAGATTCAGGTGGAAACCTATCGGAATATCTTAGTATATTTTATTATAGTTCAATAATCACAATTATTGATACGGCTACATAAAGTTTACGTTAAATAGAATAAAATCAAATAAAATATACGTTGTGATAAAATGTGTAATGTATTTTAACATAACAACGTACAGTAACATCGTTCGTATATAAATACTGTCAGCACAAAGAAAGGCTTTGTTGAGGATTATGGGTGTTTTCTAAATTAGATGTTTATATATTGAATTTCATCAAATTATATTAAACTAAAAAGAACAACGTATTAAACTGGTAAATTCCCTTAATATCAACGTAATTTATTATATTTGTTCTCTCAAAACACAGGCTGAGGTATATTACATTTTGAAAGTACCCCCACTTCCTACCAAATGCGCGTTTTGTCTTTTAAATGGTAGATTTTTTGTTAAATATTGTTGGATCCCTGATCCGTGTTGATATTAACAGATATGGAAAATGGAAAAACAACGTACATACTTATTACAATACACCAGATATGAAACGAAACTTGTGCCTATTGATGACCAATTGTGGAGCATCGTGGTAATTTTAGATGAATCCAAACGTTCTGATTGTTTTCAAAAGTGTTATAATGAATATATTTTAGAATTTACAATTCGGTAGGCATAAAAGCATTTTTTAAATAAAATTTCCTATGCAATTCCGTTTTGATGATTTAAAATTTGGACATCATTAGAGAATATTAGCATTCGTAATTTAAATGCAAATACATATGCACTGCATTTCAATATTTTGGATATTTAACATTTAGCCCATTATCCAAACAGACCACAACTCTTGTTTACAGTTACTTCAAAATCAAACCTCAAACATGTAATGTTGATTTTTCGTTGTTGTATTTAACTATAAGATTTTGCGTTTCAATACAGTCGTAGAAAAGATACCTTATCCATGCAGATCTTGTTTGTTTAGATATCATACTTATACAACACAAATGATAAAGTTTCAACCATGGAAAATACCTTTGTTTTCGACGATAACAGTTATTAACTTTATTTTGTCAAAATAACATGAAGATGTTGAAATGTTGATGTGTAGAAATATGAATAGATGGAATATTACGCCAGTCAAATTTTCAAATATGTATCAAACAAGAGGCGGAGCGAATTTGTCTAAGCCACGAGCCTTAGATACACTCTTTTAACCTTCGATTAGCATAAACTTTATTGTATTGCATACACTCAATTTTCTGGCAAGTTTTAGCAAGTAGGTGTGCTTAGTACAGACAACAATGCTGGATAATTACGACATTATATGCCGCAAATAGTCACGCTTGAAAATAAGAGGGGAGTATAGCACGGATTCGTTTTCTGTCGTGTATTTAACCGATTGATAAATCATGTATTGTTCAGATTGTTAACACATATATAAAAAGACTGAATATGTAACTTTTCTTGAATATTTTTTAATGAGCAAATAGTTTTAGAAAATGGTTTTGAAAAGCGTCGATAATAGGGAATATAATGCAAATAAAACATGCAATGCAAAATTACGGAATTTCACGCTAGTCAATTGTGTTTGTTTCAGTCGAGTGGCTTGTTTGATGAGGTATCTCACGAGAAGCGGAGCCTCGAGTGTGATACGAAATAGCAAAAGCCACGAGACTGGTACAAAACCTTGTAAAAATTGACTGGCGTAATATTCCTTTTATTATATACAACTTTAAATCATTCAAGTTAAAAATATGAGTTTAAGCGTTCATAATTAACCAATAATGCTCTTACAATTTTCTTCATTCAAAGCGACGTCATTAAAAGTAGTCCGGCTAGTATGTTTATACGGAATTGGAAAACTAGCGAGTAGCATAATATGGGAATTATTTCTGTGCAGATGTGTTTTACCGCTTAATACAACTTGTATTTTGGGGGAAAATAAAGCAGGTATATAATAAAGCCTGTTATTTACATACCATTTCTCATGTATATAGTGCCATAAACTTCGTGTTCAGCCTTCATTGTCCCTGTTTGTTTGAGGAAATACATTCCGTAGACAATAGGTGCTGTATATTGCATGGTGCTTTCACCAGAGCCTGTAGGTTCATTGAACATCTTATCCACTCCTTCCAGTACACAAGAAACCGGATCGCCCATTAGATTACCTGGTGATTTTTAAAAAATAAATACGTTACACGATCATTACAACACAACGTCACCGTAAATAGGGATACTTATAATAATTGAGTAATTATTATCCTTCTGTTCAAGCATTGTCATAGCGATGTGTTTATTTCAAATTATTAGCGCTGAGTTATTTAATATGATCTGCAAATCACTGTAGTGATTAAATTCGTTCAGATTCGTATGGCGTCATAGAAATGCCTCACATAACTTGTTCCCAGTCTAGCAATATGATTCAAATGCCTTTCGTGTAAAGTGATAGTGCGCTTACTTTGTTTATTAGACCTTCCAGGTTTCAACCCAAGGGAATGAAAAGCATGTTTTATCTTTTTTGTGCTTAAAAAAGCCATGTATAACACTGTGGATGTTACATTCATTTAATGACATTATCCTCATGAATATACACAAAACCTTTGAACAATGCGATCGTCATAGCTATATAAGGTTTACGAAAACGTTGTTTTTCACGACATGAAAATTTGTTATTATCATATGCTGTTTAAAGTAAAAAGTAAAAGAAGCGTATACTGGAGTAATAGTTATTTCTTAAAATTTGACTCAGCGTTTGTAATCAATCTTGCAAGATATGTACATTTCCAAAATGGAAATTTATTTCTGCGTTGAATAAGACCGAGTTCGTGAAAATCGCTGCACAATTGATGAAGTTATGGCTGTTAAAAGCGATGCACCCCGTTTTCGGGTGATTTTGAGTTGAATACTATGTTATATATAGAGAATAATAGGTTAGTGTTGATTATAGATCAGGTTTATCATGCGAGGCTTAGAAAACAAAAAGCACGAGCCTTGGCGAGTGCTTTTTCGTTTTCGTGCCGAGCATGATAAACCTGATCTATAATCAACACTAACCTATTATTCTATTTATCCCACTTTTTATTCAGTAAACTATTTTTATTTAAACAAAATAAGTTTTCATGAGTGTTTGTCGTACTTTGATAATGACTGTAGTGTAACCAAGGTCAGTGTATTACTCCGCGTTCCAAAAATAACCGCTGATCAAATAATCATTTTTTTTTTAATCAGAATATCGTTCTGTAACAAAGTGTCGAGCGTTATTTATTACACTTTTAATCATATTGAATTGCAAATCTTTAAGTTTTATGATATCAATATGGCATTAAGTTGTTATATACAAGGAACTACATTTGTTTACAACGTAGCCTAACACCACACACAATTCACTTTCGATATCAAACTATCGAGTCGATCACGAGGTGCACAATATTTCCTTCTTTGTTATAATATGTGGTTATTTCGTGACAAAATAACAAAGATTACTTGGATTTAAGCTAATTATATACATTAACATTTTGAATGTTGAAAGTGGCACCAAAGAATTGTGAGGCAAAGTTGTTCGAACTAGAGAAAGACATTTGCAAGTGAAGTGACTGGGTGGGGCGAACATCAAGATCAACTTGTTCGACGGTAGACATCGGTTGTCTAGGCTGCATTTCGGCCATCGTTTCAGTGCGTGAAGGTGAACAAGAGGAATCTGTTGGATTGTTACATTTACTGGACTGAGCAAGAATGAACACTTTTGCTGCTGTTCAACAGATATGTTGGAATAATTGGTTATGGACTGGACATTTTTGTGCCCTGTTATGGCCATGGTTTCAGTGGGTGGAATGTTTGCATTTCGAAGTTTTTGGACCAGGAATTTGCGAACTGAGTGGTTCGTTATTCTCTTGTACTTGAGAAAGCCAGCGTCTTTTGCCATGGCCTTCAGCATCTGACCTAACTTGTTGACACCCAATTGTTGACGCAAGAATCACCGGGATGCAGTGTCATTTGTGCGTATTGCCAGGTAGAAAAGATGCTTTAAAGAAAAATCAGATGGACGCATATCCGAGTACATCTTGTAAATGAACACAGGATTTCTTGGTCCAGACGATTGTTTTCTACGGTCAAAGGGGAGCAACTCGAACTGACTTCTTCAAAGGGGAGCAACAACAACAGAACCTATTTGCATAGTGTTAAATTTACCTAATACTAGGTTTTAATGACAATAAATGACAAAAAACTCGTTTTTTTTGCTACTTTCCTTTGTTTTAAGGTCATTAAGATTGACAAACATTTGAGATTGTTTTTATTATTGATGCACTTGGCAAATACAGGTGACGAGGTGCGTGGGAAAAAGTAGTCCCGGTTCGGCAGTTGATGACGTCATTTCGTGCCATTGATTATAGCCTTGCCGTTGATTATAGATGAAATTTAATCAACGGGGCTTTAATCAACCGATTTCGCTGTAAAAGTGGGATAAATATATTTGATAGTGAACATTATTTTTTTCAGAAAACTTGATTTTTCGTTATTATTTGATTATGTATCATTCAAATGATGTTTTCACTAATTAATATTATAGCCACACGCCAACCACCTGTGCTTGGTATTGTATTTATCATTTTCCAAAAACATCGGTCTTAAGTTTAAAAAAAAGAAAAAAAATGCTGAATGTACAAGAAAAATGATATTAACTTAATAAGACAACATTCAAATCAACAAAATGATTCCATTGTGCGTGAAAGCTTTATTCCGGAAGGGTATATAAAGACAATTCACAAACGATGATATAATACACACTGAAATAACGTGGCAATCTTATACAAGGTAAATGAGTGTTACCCGATTTGGCTAAGGGGCATAATTGAAAAAAAATTGGTTAATTACCATTATCAATTATTTGACGTTATATACCAATATAAAAAGCAGTTAGAAATATGTTGTTTGAAGAAAACAATCACACATTCTCGGACGAACGCACGTGTCTGATGACGGACCTCACAGTATCTTAATCGCTAACATGACTCAAACGTTCAAGTGTTGTTTTCATATATAAGATATAAAATGTGTGATTGTTGTATTGCGTGCTTTCTATTGAAAATGATAAAAACTGCTGTACGTTGCAAATATTTAATCTAGTTTAGTTTGTGAATAAAGGTCCTTAAAAGCATGTTCGCATAATATAATTTAAAACTTCGAACACCTCTTAATAATTCGCAACTACTATGAAAACCGATTGTTAAGTAATATCTTAACAGCGGGTATAAGCGCGTGTGTGTAGAATAATAACTTCAAGTTGATGTTGTATAATAATAATTTTCTGATAAATCTTTAATACAAAAGTAAAATAATGTTTTTACTAGTAAAATAATGTTTTTACTTGTAATGTATGCATTAACAACAGCAGTTCCAGGCAAAGAATAAGGTGGCAAAGGAAGCTCCACTTCCATTTTCACAGACGGTGTGCTACCAACATTGAGCCGCGCTGGAAACGAATAACACGTATGAGTAAAACCGACATTATCAAATTTAAAACCAGTTCGCAATATAAAGTAATACATTTTTAACATCAATCAACCACTTACACCTAAACAATTTAATATGAAAACTTAATAAGGTAATCAATTTATCGAACTTTTTTGATGTCAATGCCAACTGTTCACAACAAACAGGAATACCTTTTAAACAGTTACCTGTTCTTATCACTTCGCGACCTAGGATGCAGTTTTCCATTCGGTTATTCGGATCAAGACACACAGTGAAGCTCATTTTTTCCAAGATACCCTCAATCTGGAAATAAAATAATTGGATATAAATATGTGGTACACCTAACTATTTGTCATGGTCTTAATGTAAGGTCCCTTAACTGAGATTGGATAGAACGTTTGGAATCCCTTTTCCAAAATATTTCCCATTGAAAACTGAAAACAAACATATTACTTATTGCAATAAAAAATGCACACATTCGCGTTCGATCACTTTATATCCATGTAAACATTAAAGAAATGTAATTATAAATAAACACGTGTTGCTGGGCATACTGGTAGACCACTAACTAGACTCATAACTCTGACGTGCTATAAATCGGAAGTATTTATTGCATACACTTTGTGGATTACTATATTTAGGTTGTGTGCAAGCATGCATTTATGTACCAACACAAGATATTCACATAAACATGATACACGTGTTCGTGGTTAATCATGTTAAGTGATTGCTCAATGTTTATAATAATGATGAACTACTGAGCAAAATCATACAATTTTGTAGATTAACTTAAGAATTGTGTCGAGTTATGTATATATATCACTACAACAATTCTTCACTAAAACCTTTATGCATTTAATTTGATATTCCATTTATTAGATGAACTGTTCGATGTTTTGTTCTTAAACTGTGAAGTTAAGCATTGTTTAAAGATCATCACATTTCCCTATTTTTTCAATAGTTTGCATTTAGTGTGTGTTTTTTCAAAATTCGACGATACAAACAGTTTTCTTAATGTATTATTTCGAACTATGGTCAACACAAATATGTATGTTTTTGAACATTGTATCAACGTACGATCTACCTCAAATAAGACGTTACAATCTGTGTAATATATACTTTAAGCAAACAATATACCATAACGAGAAGTTGTTTCTCCACAATGTCTGCGAATGGCGAATTCTCGTTCGTCACAAATGCCGAGACACTGATTGGATATGTTCCCGCTTCCAGAGGTATCATTGGAAACGTCAAAGTCCTTGCGCTGTTCGGAGGCTTAAAGACAGATCGTGTTTTATCTTCATTCATTTAACGTGAAGCGAGCAAATAGAATCACTGTATAAGCCTAAAACATTGCATTGTGTTAAAATGTTGAAATTGCCTTGCTATGCTGTGTTTTAACAATTTCAGCCATGAGTGGTTATATTAAAAATTCATCGAATTTTATGTTGTATTGTATGTCACTATTGTTAAAAAGCATTCAACTGGTAATATCGAATATCATCAAAGTAGAAATGATGTATGCAACTGTACATATCATGAGTTCAAAACATGTGTTAATGCAAGTGTACATGTATATAAAATTATTAGATTATCTCTTTTTGTGACACACCTTTTATTACTGGTCACGTTCAATAAAGCTCTGATTCAAAATAACAATACAGTGTTTCTGAGACGGATGACCTCGACATGCGGTAAATTGATTGCAACGGACACAACAGAAAAATATAACTCACCAAGGTGAGAGGCTGTGGTTTTGATTGTTTGCCAGCAGAGGTGCCATAACACAAACCGTTTACGCCTTTGATGTAGACACGAGCCTATAAGTATCACGATTAAATGAAAGAATGCATAATCATATAGCGTATAACTGTTTAAATATTCTAGGTGCGCGATTAAGGATTATCAACCATAATATTGCACATTTTCAGAAGTGCCTCATGCGACGGCATTATCTATTTTACATTTTTAAAGTGTAGTCTTAATGTAGACTAGCTTCTTTAATAAATAGATCTATAAAATAGCTAAAATAATCATGTTGGTAAAACAATTAAGCTACGAGTGAGTATTATGTATTTGTTTTGGACACACTAATTCCTTCTTTGTCGCGTAACATTCATACACACAACGGTTTAACAAACAGATTTTTATTCGATTTATCCCCTTATAAATTTGTATTATTCTTATTTAAACTATCCGCTTTTATTTAAGAACAAATTCAATGTGCGTGTCTTAACCATTAAGGTAACATTTTAGTAAACACAATGTGCGTACTCAACTACACGCATCATATTCAAAGGAATACCCATTCATACGCAAATCACACATTGACTTTTTCCGTAAAATAACTTACAATTAGTTCCTGTGGGATAAAGTTGAATACTGTAACTTTAACGTTGAACATTTCCTTTCGTGGTACTTTGTAAGGAAGATCAACTTGAATAAAATAATCTTTAAAGGCTTTGACTTCTTTTGGAGCTGCGATGCAGGCACCGTAATTTTCAGATATACCTAGCACAAAATGTATACATACATATATAAACACATTAATTAATAAATTCATATAAATCAAGGATGTTATATTATGGCCGTGAGTGTAACATCAAAACTAACATGTTTTTTTTAAGACAATTATCCTAAATGGCGTTAAATAGTTCAACAGTTTAAAAGGAAATGTTAAAAATTAATGCAAATAATATTCCGACACAACGGCAATTATGTTTAGTTTATAACAATCTGACAGTATCTATCAATGATGACACAAATCTGAAATGTTTATATAATACCTATGGCTTGAATTGACCATTCTGTTATAGAATCTCTGTATTTCATGGGAAGAGTAAGTCCATTATCACTGAAAACACACGAATATTGTTAAAGTATTAAACAGTTCAACACGTTAATATTGTATTTGGATATCCTGACATACATTCCAACTTCATGAACATGTATAAACAATAACACATTTTGTGCACTTCAGTGTTTTGTATCTATGACAGTCGCATCGTGTACAATACCGCTAATTGTAATTTATCCAAAGCATGTTTGCACTTAATGTCGACGTAATAACAAATAAAGCATTATCCCGTTTATTGCACGAGTTTGTCCAGAATTACCTCAGATGTCACTGTCAGTCTTATAAGCTTGATTGAAAGAAACGTAAATATTAACACAACACTCTTACTACATACCGTATTATTTTCAAAATGGACAGTAGGAAAGGAAGCATTTGTAAAATAATTAGGTTTTCATATAAGGTGTCAATAATTACAAAGTTTCTGCTCTAAGCGTTGCCGTTGTCGTTAAACAATATTATTAATACGCACGCATCGATTGTTTTAAATTGATATTAATGTGGTGATTCAAAATTTGAAAACAGTTTACCCTAGCATATGTTCGTAAAAGAAGAACGACGTTTCGAAGTGTTTACGAGTTCTCATTCTCGAATTAAAGCCAACATCTGTTAAAAAGCCGATGTCCATTTGATATCGATCTTGGAAACTAAAGACCGATCCGCCGCTGGCAACATCCGATCCGCCGCTGGCAACATCCGATCCGCCGCTGGCAACATCTGAACCGCTGCTGGAAACATCTGATCCTGGATATCAATAACACATGTAAAACTATATAATATGGAAAATACATTTTAAAATAAATCAGAAAAATATAGATATAAGTATCGCTAGGGTTAAGTCACTGAACGACACACGTGCTCTAAATGTTCTCACACAACAATTACATATATATATATAACTGAGCAACAATTTAATTTAAAAAAATGGAATATAATATTTTTCAAATAAAATATCATTTTAAACAATATATTTGGACTCAGAACTGAGAAACATAATATTCTCTCTACACGGAAAACTATGCTGTTTAACGCATTTAATAAGATACGTTTTTACTTTCGATGACCTTCTTTTTCATACTTTATAAGCAAACACGACGTATGTGCGATTGCAAGAAACACTTAGCTTATAAATACTTTTTTCCAAAAATTGGTAATATGTGAACATGACGATTGAAACGGCTCACCGTTCCGAAAGCTTTGATGAACAACAATTAAAGGTATAAAAGCAGGCATACGCAATCTTTAGAACCGTTCATATAATCATTTATCCATATAATCTGGTAGAGCAATCATATTTGGACTCTTTGGTTAGGAGATCTGAACGGGGCCTTTTCACGATATAGCTTTTTAACTGCATCAATCTTATTTTGCTTAATACTGGACGCAATTGAAAGATACTGACATCTTCAAAAGCAATAAAATATTTTATAAACTGATTCAACATGTACATTTTTTATGTAGAACATATATTATAAAAGCAATTAGGTTTTTATTCAACGAATTGATGTAGAATTTTTATATAATCACGTGCACTCATTTGTTACATATGGATGAACAATTTCCTGTTTTTGATATCTTGATAAAATTTTGTTTGTGTGATGTATGTTGTGAATTTTATTTTTGGTTTAAAAGCTTCATAAAAACACAGCAATAAATCATATACCCCCTTCTGTGTAAACAAAATAAGCATATCGTAGAATATGTGTGAAAATATGTTACATTTTATGAAATTTGTGGGCAATAAAGCAAACTAGAAATATAACTTTGTACACATAATATTCAAATTTTCCTTTTCCTCCATTGAATTTTCCTCAATGAACAATATGAATTCCAAAAAGTTTATACGTAACCTAATACTCAGCGAATATATAATTCATGTAATATGTGAACGTTGTAAATAATTAAGAATCGAGTCAAATAAGACAATTTATCTTACCTATACGCTGTTGTCGTCTTTATACAAAGGAGGCTGATGTAATTCTCATATCCCGTTGGTAAATAGAGAATAAGCAAGGTTAGAATAATATAACGGCGAGGCTTGACGTGCTGTTATTTTATTCGTGCCGAGCCTGATATATTACAAAAAGATCAGGCAGGAACCTGTTTTTCTGTATATCATACCTCTTAATCCCCGTTTTTAAAGTAATAATGAAAAAATCGCTAAAGTGCTGCAGTTTTAGCGGGAAAGAATATGACTTTTGTCGTTTTGCATGTTAATAATGACGTCATGAACACGCACTTAATATTTGTAAAACATGTTGTTTGCTGTTTGTGTTGCATTTTGTGTTTAAAATATATTACATCTTGGTATCAAATTGTTGTTTTTATTTGACTCGAGTTCACTATAGATCTACGTTATAATTGATTCTGAGTAATTTGACCATCCTCCACGCATAGCTGATATAAGAACTTAATGCTGATCATGATATAAAAATATATCAGGCAACGTTATATCAGATATATATCAATGGGGTGGTATGATAAGTGTTTATATCAGTCAATGTATTGATTTACGACATATTACTCGGAATCATAAATGAAGTTTTCATTTTCGTTAGAAATGAATCAGGTTTTTAAAACACACAAGTTTTACCAAGATCTCATACTTGGTATGCTCAGATAGCAGAAATAATAGTAAAAACTGTATTATATAAATATAAAGTAAATTATGTCATAATTTACACGTCAAACATCACAAAACATATTTATTTTTGCTAGATGTGCAGACTCGTTTGTCAACGGAAAGAAATATTATTTCACTATCATTTTGTGTAAAATATCAAGCGCTGCTCAGCAAGCCCCGCCTTTTATTTCGTCTATGCCTTATCTGATATGTTACCCAATGGTAGGGTAGTTGAGGTAGATGAGGAAAGACTAATCTATACTAAATCTTTAAATTATAAAATTTTATACAAGGTAAAAAAAAATGTTCACTGGGGTAAGTAAATACATTCCGTATTGTGTTTATGTCATTTAATGTATTTATAAACAATACTATAATATTATAGAATTAAAAAAAGCAAGGAAAAAATAAAATGAATGCTTTCATGTGTCAGGATTCAACCCGGGGCCTCTCCTAGTTAAAGTCAAAGCTCTACCTCAACAAGGAGACATAAAATTGCTTGGATTCGTTTAATTACCGAATATGCGTAGTTTTAGGAGCATTAGTAACATTGTCGTTTTAACTTTTACTCTAATTTCCATTTGATGCTGTTAATATTATATATATTCATTAGTCAAAAGACGTATTTTAAAAATGTGTATATGTGTTAATGTTATGGGATGTATTATGCATTCTGCACACGAACGAGCAAATACGAGTGTTAACACCATCGTCAAAATTACCTGGACATCATTGAAGTAATTATGGGTCGAATACTACTCTAATATAGAGATAAATACTATAATTTACATGTACGCTTCCTATTGGAAAAAGCGGTGGACTGTATGAGTAAATAATCATAAAAACATATTAATTAAAAAAAGTTATATTGTTACATCAAGTCGCTTTTTCTTCGATTACATACCACAATACATACCACTTTGTTCAGCCGTCATTTTAGCAACGCAAGCTTCGAAACAAGCCAAGTGCAAACATTATTGTAATATAAATTTACCGTTCTCGTAAGGGACAGCGCGTCGTTCACGTTTCTTTGCAGCACACGCATAAGTCTCCCATTGGATACGTTCTTCGTTCACATTTGCGTTTGTTAAAATTGTCAGACCCGCGTTCTGTAAAATAATATTAACCGGAAATTATGAGTGATTGGACTTTCCTGACTTTGCATAATGGATATTTTATATTTTCTTGAGATCCCGCTTTGACTGTAATTGTCAATAGTATGATCAGAGAAAAACACACGTAGATAAATTATAGATAAATTATAGAACCTAAAGCAAGCACTGCACATATAACATGAATAAACTTATCATGTCAATACACGCCTAAAAGCAATAGCATATATTTTCAAATGTAAAAGATTGTCAAATCAAAACGTTCTATACATTTTCCTAGTGCATAGTTTAATTTTTTTTTGCTGAGTTTATGGTCTGTTATTGAAGCTTGATAACGTCGTAATTCTTAGGCGTGATTGACGTACAATCGACTCAGTGTCATTAGACTACAATTAACTAGGTGTATTTCAAGAGGATCTACAAAGCGCTATCTGTACAGATACAGTTAATACTTGGTTTCTTCTGTGGCTTTGTTCTATCAATTAACAATCTTATTTATTATTTTTAATGGCGTTTGGTGATAACCATTAGTTTTATATATACCTTGAATATTTCTTCGCTGTTCGTGCCACCCCCAGCACCACAGCCGAGGTCGTGGGCTTCCATTTCCCGCAATAACTATTGAACCAATATGTATGAATTAAATGATTAATATATGACGCTTACGGATATTGTTTACGATATTATGATAATAGCGTATGGCACCCTTACAGTGTAAATGTTTTGTTATTGCTTGTAATGACTTCATTGAAATATTGTTGACGCACACTAATCGCATATAACTCAATGAAATAAAAGAAGTAACGAGTGTCTTGTTCATCATATCGAGCCTCCTACCAATACTATTCCCTTAAGGAAAGACATTTGATTTGTAGTGATGTGACGTCACCGCTTTCATCCAAAATCCTCAGAATGACAACATACACCACATCTTTTGTCAGATGTGCATACTCTATGACACAAAAGTCTGCCACAAAATGAAAAATAGTCACAGATATTTGTATATTATTTGTTAATGGATGTCGGCTTTCAAACTTATAAATTCGAAAGTTAATTGTATTTGTTAATTTTAACAATGCGCCCCGGTGTGTTTTCATCTGTATTAAATGAAGTGCTTTTGTTGTGAACATACATGAAAGATGTGTTTATGTGAAAATTCCATTTTAATAATACATAAGCCTACACTGACGCATTTTACAGACCACGTGACCAAACTGATACTATATAGAAAAACTAGTATTCCCTTTACAAAATAAAGAAGGAAATAACATAACAGTAGTATTGGGGAATACGGTAACATTACTTTAATTGGACAGAGGATTAACATTAACTGTACTAATTCATTTTTTACTTACAGTTATACATACCATGAACGAATTAATCTGATCTGTATCATGAATTTATTCAAAGACAATGTTAAGTTTGTTTTAAACTTGTATCAGGGGTCATCGATAAACATGTTGATAATCATCAATGCAGACATCCTTGTGTCCATCAATGCTGTTCGCATAAATGAGAACTTGTAACTTAAATGTTTGGTGTGAAATCCGTCTCGTTAATTAGATCTAGCGCCAAATTTTCGGACATTTTGTGACTAGAAAATTTAACTTATTTACCACATAGCATGAAATAACAGGTCGTTTTATTTTCTTATTTGTAGATGTGACCGATACGCGTGCATGCTTTCATAATCGTGCCTTGTTTTTCTGTGTTACTCCAGACATCATATTTATCGTCGATGTTTATAAAATGATTGTTTTGCAACCCGAAAGTAAGCATAATGCGCACTATTACCTTATATTCCTTAAGAACGTATTTGTTGTTCAATAACAGCAACGCTTTGTCGATGACGTTGAATCCCACCCACATTCCGGATGGCCCGGTTACTGTAAGTTTGGACACATCGCCTGATATCACCTTGAGTTTCTCTGGATGGAGCTCTAGCTTTATTGTCAGAACAGTATTACATGGTCAATATGTAAATGCTTTTGTAAGTATTCTTATTACAACTATACAGCTATCTTGCGCGTTCGACTTAAATTTTGTGGTAAGGCAAGGGCATTCTTTATTACATAGTCTGCCACTGCTAGTTATTTCATCTAATAAAATGAACAATTATTTTGAAAAAAAACTGTCACGTTAAATATTTGTAAAATTGTTCAAATTGCATGATTCTTACAAAACGCCGTTTTTTTTCTCAATTCAGTGGTTGAACATCGTGTTTATTAGTAGAAAGCAATCGAACGACACGACGTTCCTATGTTAATATAGTGTTTATTTGTATCTTAATATGTATGTTTATTTGTATATGGATACTATCATATGTTTATGTTTTTATCAAATAAATATTTCATTTAAAATGGGAGAAATACTAGATCAAAATGTCTTAATCGGATTAAATTAAATTATATATGGCAATCAAAAATATGCATATGTTTGCAAACATAGCTGTTGTCATTTTCGCATTTAAGTTTACAAACAAACTCACCTGTTCTCGGCATTTTGCATCAACATGAAAAATAGACGAATCCGCTACTAGTTGGTTGTTGTGTACATAAAAAGCAAACACTCTGCCAACGGGTGAGACCTTGTCCATAACATCCTGTTCCAACTTAAAACTGGATTCCTTGGAAGGTGGAAAGTACTTTGTCTTCACAATTTTACCGCGAATTGTTACCTACAGTAGGAATTAACATATTTGTTGAAGAGTAATATATGAGATGAAAACAAGCCAGGTAATTTAATGGTAGAAAGAAAGTCAGAACTGCTACATTTGAAGTTCTTAATGCAATCTTGTATTTAAGTATTACTTATCTAGATTACATTTTATAAAGATGTCATTTCTATAAATATATGTATACAATATTATATTTATGTAATAAATCTAGCGTAGCATTGAAAGTATTTAAAATGTCTTGTGACATTTTGAAAGTAGGTTGCATCACAATATTAAAAATATATTTAAATTTACGATATTTTGCTTTCACTAATAGCCGTTACATATAGATCTTCACTTCAGAAAAATGCATATAAAAAGTAAAACGACAAATAACATCGTTTTATAAATGTTACAAATCATATGAAACTTAATTTGCATTAGCATGCCGTTATTATTACCACTTCATGTATGTCAGCCAAATGGCCACTTTATACATAACACAAATTACAAACACAAATACCAATAAAATCATGCAAGAATCACTAAATTGGAAATGTAAATGCAAACTTTAACTTATGGCGTATCTTGCTTTAAGGCACATGAATCGCAGATTTAAGTTAACATATAAAAAGCAGTCAAAAAGAAGACACAACAGTTTAAATACAAACCAGCATTAGTATGCCTGAATATTGGGCCACTTGGTTCATGTTGATGTCGGTGTTGGCTTGAATGAACGATGCGCCTTCCTAAAGGATGCACGTATAAACACTTTACTCGTTTTACTCACTTCGTGAATTAAACAAAACAATACATATTATGGCTTCACTGATTATATACACTGGAAAAATGTGTTTAATACAATACATTTACAATTAATGAAAAGTGGCAAATAGCATATCAGTTATTCATGAAGGGGATTAGCATAAATGATTGGTAACCTTATTGTGCTTACTTACTCTTTCTACTTTTTCCACTACAATCTGACTGTCACCCGTATATGGCTGAAGCACCGACTCTGTTGCACAGTGTTCAAACGATGGAGCATATACCTAAATAAAAAATGTCCATACATTCATTAACGCTATGCGTTGATATTCTCTCGTATCCTCACGTTGTTCCATACGTTCAATAAATTGTGTCAGTCATTATGTAATGTTGGATAAGAAGTAGCGGACAATAACATTTTGAGATCGTATATAAAACATTTAAGTCACAAAGGAAAGAACTATTTCCGCATTAACCCTAACTATGATCGTTGCACTAAAGATTACAATTTAGTCACAAACATGAGATTTCTGTATTTATTAATTTAAAATCAAACCTATTGCACAAACCATAGCTGAATGAAATGTCAAATGAAATAATACTGTTTTTAAACATGATGTCGCTTTCAAGAAGTTTAATATCTTTTAACCGGGCCCTTTTAACCTTGACCATTGCCATTGTAAACAAAGGCAACTCATACTACAGAAATGTTGCGATGTAAAGTATTGCTTCTATTAATTTGTCTACGAAATACAGGATATTTGTTGGATTCGGTTGAATATCGATTTTATTTCACGAGTGATCATGTTTAAAAAAAAATATTTTCACGAGTGGCGCAGCCATGAGTGAAAATATGTATTTTTTTAAGGATCACGCGTGTACTAAAATCGATATTCCATCGAATCCAACAAATTTTCTTTTAATTTGATGCTTTTTTTCACCGTTTATTTACATTGTAAAAGAGTTTAAGTGGATAATTTGGCTGGATTTATGACGTAATTTCGTTGAAAAAATGACGTCATTTCATAATTAAACAGTGAAAAATATCGATATTTTTCACTGTTATGTTTCACTGTTTAAAGCAGTGAAATACCGTTTTATTTCACTGATATTTCTCTATAAACCACAGGAAAGCATAAAATAATAGGTTTTAATGTATACAATACAATGCAATGCATGCACATTTTATTTAATACCGACGCCTCGAAGAGACAATATAAATAATACCTGGTAATGACCTTACTCTTAAAAGAGGACTTAAGTCTTCACAATAGCACGGAGCGTTCTTATTTGGGACAATCGACCTTTGTATAGATTCTGTTTAATTTTGTTGCAAAAGTTCAGTGAAAACTTTAACATCTCGAGCTATTTGCTGTATTGAAGCAATATTAGGTGGCGATATCATGAGTGAGAATACACCCACGATTAGGGTCGACAGCCTGGTGACTACTCCAACACCATAGATACTACGTCATTGCGACATTTGGTATTAATTGGATGTTACATTTGTTGTTTTAGATTATATTTTATCCATAAAAGAGTGTGTAATGACTTCTTTTGTAGAATTGTCGACTAATTTTGTATGAAGGTTAGAAGCTCATTTGGAGATTTTTGTCGTATCTATTTTCACTTATGTCTTTAATATACAATTTAGTATCTCGTTTAACTATTTAATACGATTTTTTTTTTAAACACCCGTTAAAATGAGACATTTTAAAACTTTAAATGGCTTTATTGGTATCGAATAATGATACAAAATTTAATAAAAATATTACGTTTATAGTATTTAAAAAATATATAATTTAGAAGTTCAGATACTGACATAAACATTATTTTATATCAACGCTAAGCTTAGCTTGATTGTTTGAAGCTTTAATATATAGAACCTTTATTTTCCTGATCTCCAAATTTTGGTTTACAGCGTGGATATGAGCCTGGTAATGACCATCTTCGTTCGTCCAATGTTGTTCTGGGCTGCTTCCGTCGATTGTAAGACTAAACCTCTCCCGAATGGCCGGTTTACCGTTAGCATGTAGCATGTAAATCTGCAGAGTATAATTAGTTGCATTTTCATTATTATCTTGTAACGAATAGTTCATACATTTGTCTTTAAAAATTGATTTAACGTGTAATATTTTTAAATGGAAAATAGTATATCACCTTTAAAAGCGTTTAGTCTTTAGTCGAATCTCGGAACAACAGATAAATATCGCAGAAACACCTGACAATATATGTCACATATGGAACGCTAAGTTTCGTAACAAATTGCCGCTGAACATTGGCTAATCAACGTTATTACCAAACTCTTTTTTATATTTCCGGTTCCTTCGCATTATGTCATATCAACACGATTTCAAAATCATACTCCTTCTAAAAACAACACAGGACTTTAAATAGTATGGAGGTGTGAACACATCTCAACCGCATCGTATTGGGACTATAAACTTACCAATAACCTCCATGTTTCGTGAAAGAATCGATACAAAATAATATATTTGAAATACACACTTAATTCATTTTGTATAATTGAGTAAAAGTAAACCGACATTTGAAAATATCCTCAAACCATTAATGTAAATGCTCAAGAGACAAAAATTCATATAGTTGGTATTCAAGTCATTAACATGCATTTCAGGAAGAAGCCGACATCAAAATGACCAATCACATTGATCTGTTATATATTAAGGTATATCAATTGTATCCAGTCCAATGTATGTAGTTCAACATGTGCCCCACATAATTGTCACGTGATAAAATATTTTTTAGTAACTTGATAAAGTCGACTTATCAATCATTTGGAGAATAAATGTAAACATAGGACAGCGTTGAAAATTATTATTCAAGTATTATTATTATTAATTATTAGAATTATAATTATTTTCGATTATTTCTAACGAGATGACTTTGTCAGAATAAAATAGGAATTGGCCTTTTCAAAATACAAAAATCTTTGCTCGTAATTTATTGTTTAGTATTATAACATCCAAAATTCGGAAAAATGATGAAACCCCCCACTCCAGTTTTTCCAGCGAAGGACCGTACGGAAAGAGCATTAAGTTTCAAGTCTCGCTGTCTTCACTGGTGGAGGAATTCAAGAAATGGGAACACATTGAGCATGGATAACATGATTAACAATTGACTGAAAATTGACCTGGAACGACATCTGGAAGTATGACTCCTTCCTTCTTAGTTAATCCATGAACTCCTACCATCACCCGCAAACCTCTGCCGTTGGGAACTACTACCAGACTTTAAATGCCAACTGTGTGACCGTGCCGGCACTCTAGAACATATTATTTCTTGCTGCTCTACAGCTCTGTCAAAAGAAAGCTACAGACAATGTCACCATAGAGGGGGCCGATTGGCTTGAACAAGAAAAGAAAAAAGAAACGCAGTACAGACCGCGACCAAAGATGATCAACTTCGTAAAGCCGGGTGAAACTGCACAGCCGACATGGAGCATGAAGGTTGACCTTGACAATAAGCTGGTCTTCCCAAGTATCGTGCAAACAAACCTCAGGACCGACTTCGTGCTGTGGTCAGAGGCAAGGAAACGACTCATCATAGTTTGTTAACTGTAACTTGGAATACCAGATGCGAGCAGACCTACGAAAGGGATAGTCCAAGTATACAGAGCTGTTAGAAGCTTGCAACCAAAGAGGCTGGCGTACTTGGTTGTTGCCAATAAAAGAAGGCGCTAGAGGATTATGTGCACAATCCGTGTGCTGACTGATATCAGCAGTCGTGTCCACTGGAAGGGATAGACAGCGTACTATCCAGAACTTAAGCCAAGCTGCTGAGCGGTCGACCAGCTGATTGTGGCTGAGACGAGATGATGCAGCCTGCCATTCACACCGAAGCTACTGTCGCCTCACCTATCCTCTCAATAGTTCAGGGACGAAACATTGACGACGGAGGGACTCCATGCAGATGGTGAATGTCAATTAGTAATATACAACCACAATAGAACCTGATTCTACAGGAGATGCATGGGTGGGTATGATATTGTATTCAACTAAAACATGTTCTGCGGGGTCAATTAATTTCAAAACGTAGCAAGTAGGCGGTAATGTAGTCGAACTATTGTTAGTTTTGAGCTTTTTACCAATCAGTTTCGCAATAGCAAATTGCTATTTCAACCAAGACGGCAGCTTAGGCCAAATATCAGCATATAAGAAATAGTCTACAAAAAATACAAAAGCAATTAAACAGTTGAGTACAATATCAGCATATATAAACGTCGGTATCATTGATGATGGCTATGTGATATTTGTCTAGTTTATACTGTAAATCCATAGCTCGTATGTAACGTAATATTAGTATGATGATCGTTTTAGTAAAAAAAAATAAGTAAACATTGCAATTTTAGAATACGTGTGCCGACAAATTTAAGTATTATATAAATAATACATAAATCATATAAACTATTTGTTGGTTTCGGTTGATTATTGATTCTAATACATACATGATCATACAAAAGTAATTTCTTTAGCGTGACTGAAAAGATCGATAACCTAAGCACACAAAAACAACGTTTTCTTTTTTAAGTTTTAAACAACCAACAGTTTATACCCCGAAGTTTGCTGGAATAAGCGAAATATAATACAAATGTTTCATTTTCAACCAGTGCATTTTCGTTTTGTCCTAAACCCACAATACAATCATTAAACTGATGTGTTTATTTGAATCTCGTATGATAAATAATCACGATTTCGCTAAATTACAAAAAAGGTTGTATTTGGATGCGAAACAGACCGATGTTGCAACAAATGGCGTCAGAAAAATGTGCGGTGTTGCAAGATTTAGCGTTGGGTACGACGTTAAGTGTGAGACGACTGGTGTCTTTAAACGGAATACCACATCATATCTATTGGAAACCCAAGCAACAAGGGGTATAACCCCATGGTGTAAATATTTAAACATGCACCCTCACCTGCATGTTATATGCGAAGCCTTTTCGGTATGTAGTCTTTGACCGCGATAAATCAAACTTGAAGGGGCAGTTGACAAACATTACTGAATCATCGGCTCCCGACTCTTCTTTTCCTGTTGCTGCCTCATAAACAGTTGATGACAACTCTAAGACGCTGTCCACTGGGAACTGTCCTCCTAAAGCTTTCACCAGCTTCGTTATACTGAGTGTAAAAAATGCCTTGCCATCTTTGAGCTAAATGTAAAAAGACTTGAATGACTGTCTCCATGAAATTGTTTAAAGTCAAACAATATTTAGATATCTAACATTTAGTACATGCGTGTTTTATAAATAAATACCTTACCAGTTTGCATCACCACAAGGAAACAAGAACGTGTTTTATATTGCTTGCGCTCTTGTTGAGAATTAAGTATTCAAGTGTTGCGTATACATGTAGTTTTATTTACAAAATAATAAAAAAATATCAATTTTATCAAACTACCCTGATTCAAATAATGGGATATTACAGCAAATACGAATATTATTATGGTATTCAAATGCAGTAGATCGCATGGGCTGAACGGAAACCTAAGTTTGTCTACACCGCTTAGAGCAACACAAACATTTTCGTGTACGCGTGTTGCCAACAATTGGTTATTGTTGTTTATAACACAACTCGGATTAAATAGGTTTTATTCATACATGTCAAATAATTTTAAATTTTAGAGTTTAGCCAAATAACCTTATTGCTACCGAAGTCAAGTGAATATGCAAAACATAGAGAATAAATGGTTGGTGCCTAGATGGAAAAAGTTTATTCGATGATGCTTAAAAA